>NC_051155.1:262129969-262205258 GCF_013339745.2 Dermacentor silvarum
CCCGCTCCTCTTTGCCCTTTACTTAGAACCACCTGTTTTAAGCATTTTGAACTGCAGCAGTGTTCGTGTTTTTAATGTTTTGGTAGTGAGGTAAAGTGTTAGCATACGCTGATGATATTGCACTTCTTTGCAAAGACAAGCCCAGCATCGATAAAACTCTTTCTATCACAGAAGAGTTTGGTTCCGTTTCCGGTGCGCGGATGAATAGCACTAAGAGCTCAGGCTATGGTTTGGATATTGGGCCTTAACCATCACATTATGCTGACATTGAGTGGTCTGTGGGCCACTCAATATCTAGGAGTTCCACTGCATACCTTCAAAGTTCAGTGACACTACTGGAGAGAGCGCGTTCCAGCCCTCGCGCTACACTAATACCTTTGTCCCGCACAGTCTATCAATATTTGGAAGAGAAGAAGCCTGCAACATGTTTTAAACGAAAGTGTTTTATTCCGGGGTCCACCAAGACTTCAGTGACGTATTTCCGTCACGGAAATACGTCATAGAACATAATACAAGAGAAGAAACCAGAAGAAAAAGTTCCACAAAATGCAAATTTGGAAATCGAACCACGACATCTCGGTCCGCGACGATAGATCGCCGAGCGTTAACCATTGCGCCACAAAACGCAATGCAGAGAGCTACACAGACGCGCCTTATATATCTAACACTCCTCCGTGTACCCGCGCTCTGTCGAGGCGGTGCCGCCGCCTACGAGCAGAAAAGAGAAGTACTGCATTATGACACTAACGCGCACCGACAGTGAACGCTTCGGTAGTCTCAGCACTACGACTATAGGCCTAGAATATACTTACTAGTGTGGCCGACCGCCGGGCGTTTTAATGTGAGACGCTGGCAACGCTGCGGTGATGCCTTCCGCCGGAGGGCACCAGACGGCGAAATGTTTGGACCGTCGGAACCGAGCGGCGCATCGCGCGTCGCTTGCGCTTCGGATGCATTGGATGCGCGTTCGTAAGCGCGTCGTTGCGGCGCGTTGTAGCTTTCGAGCAAGTCGCATGTGTGCTCGCATGCATTGAAGACGCGTTTCACTTCGCGTTCTATACGATTCCTATATAAGAGGGATCAACCACTTTTTTTCTTTTTGGCAACCAAAGTTTTTTATGTCTTTCACGTGCTTCACTGCGCAAGGCTTTACATTCAACGTTTTCATAGGATTTGTTCAACGTTCACATTATAATGTCTTCCAGTTTTGAACCTATGAGACGTGACAACATTTTTCGACCAGTGAGTGCTGGGAGGGTTAGAGCTGGGCATTTATATGTGCGACAGTTAGTCTCGCGCTTTTTCTTTTTCGGGATAACGCTCATCCGGTATTACGAGCTTTCATGCAGGTTTAACCTGGTCATGTCCTGCCAGACTTGGTGGTGTCCCAAATTTAATTTGTAGACCTTGATTATGGGGGTCTATGCGTGAGGTTTATTCTTGTATTTCTTTTCTGACTGTTCGTTTTTCTAAAGATTATTTGTTTACTGTATCACGAAAACATTTTTACAAGGATTTAATATCTATGTTGTTCCCTCCGCTGTTTTATCGATCCGTATACATCACATTACCTGGACATGATGTTCTTGCGTGAGTGCGCAAAATGCCAGTTCCCCCTACTACAAAAACTTTTTTTTACAAATTAAACACTGAAACATTGCCCATTAAAACATGGCTGCAGAAAAAGAATATTTTCGTTTCGTCAGTTAACTGTCGCCTATGTGACGTGCCTGAAACCGTTGAACACTGTTTTATTGCTTGTAAAGATGCCATTTTATTATGTGATTTGATCAATAGAAATTTGCAAAAATATTTTGATCTAAATTCTCACAGTGTACGATATATTGTTGCTCCGTATGATGATGTTCCATTCGATGTGTTTTTACTGATAGGCCTGCATAGCCTATGGAAATCTCGTATGCTAGACCGAAATGCGGAAAAAACTATTTCCTCAAGATCGCATTTCGTTCATATGATCATGCACTTAAAGGACATTTACGACCAAGGAGAATGTCAGCCGGATTGGTATCCACTTTTTATTAGGTGTTTAACTTCACCTTTCAAGTTTTTGTTGTGATGGACGGTGTTGCTGTGTGTGTCGTTTTCTTTATATGGACCGCTCGTTGACGTGTGATTACTTCTGCTCATATTATTGTAAATAGTTCCTGTACATACAAAATTTCATTCATTGTAATAAATATGATGTTAAAAAAACGCTTGCGTGGCTCAGTGGTAAAGTATGCGACTCCCACGCAGCGGGCCTGGGTTCGATCCTAGTGAAGAGCGGGTATTTATTTCGCATTTCTGGCGACAGCAGCTATGGGGTGGCAGCGGCGGCATCATCGCGACCAGAAACGGCTATTGGAATGAGCCCATAAAAGCTTACGCTGTAATAACAAAAGGATGAGAACGGATACGGTGACAAAAAAAATCGGTATGTAGCGAAGCGTTGGAACTCTGAAGTGGGTCGTCCGCTCCAGCACCTTCTAGTGGGTCGTTTTCTTCGGCTCTCGAGCTCCGCTCATGCTGAGAGTCCGTGCTGCACTTTTAGGACTGTCGCCCTTGCGCTGCTTTAAATGCCGTCCAATAAACACCCTTATAAATTAGTGGAGAGTGCTGTACCCTCAAAACCGCTCCGAAACCCCTTCGATCCCCTGGAGCTTCGATCCCATGCACTACCATCTGCCTTGCCACAATCCGCCTCCCAGCAAACGCTTCCCCGCACCAGCAGCCTGTCCCTGGTGTCCCTCGTCAACGCGACCCACCTATCTTCACAGGCGCGGTTGGCACCGACGTGGAGGACTGGCTCGCTATCTGCGAGCGCGTGAGTGTACCCAACAAATGGGACGAGGTAGGAAAATTGAGCAACTTGGTTTTTTGCCTGGCGGGAGTGGCAAGTCTGTGGTACCACAACCACGAATTCGATTTCCCGACCTGGTCCGCTTTCAAGACTGCCATTATCGACGTGCTTGGCCGCCCTGCTGTTCGTAAGCTGCAAGCAGAACAGCGTTTGCGGGAACGAGCTCAGCAGGCCGGCGAATCTTTCACTAGTTACATAGAGGACATTCTGGACTTGTGCAAGAAAACAAACGCGACCATGTCCGAGTTGGATAAGATCAAAAATGTCACGAAAGGCATCAACGACGACGCCTTCACCATGCTCCTCGCCATAAATCCTCGCACGGTGACAGAGCTAATAACTCTGTGCCAGAGTTGTGAGCATCTACGCCGGTAGCGGTCGTTGACTCGTCGGCCACCAGCACGGGACGCAGATCTCGCTGGCTTGTCAACCGTTTCTGACCACACCACCTTGTTGGCAGAAATGAAGAAATTTGTGCGCGAAGAAATTGCACGCCAGCTCTCTCTGCTGCCCTTCGCTCACCCGCAGCATGTGGAATAGCCATCAACCACACTCCCGCCTCCCCTCCGCCGAGTGATTGAACAGGAAATCGCCGAAGTCATGCCCGAATATCACCACCGCCCTCCAGCACCGGCGCCACCTAGCTACGCTCAAGTTGTCGCCAGGCCAGCCCAACCGATCTCTGCGGCTGCTCCGTTTACTTACGCCGAAGCCGTCGCTGGACCTCAGTCGTTCGAAGCGGTTGTGCCGCCTACGTACGCCGATGTCACCAGGCTCCGTCTGCAGCCCACCATGCAGCCATATATCAAAAGCCGCTACGTCCATCGCGTCCTGAGCAATGGGTGGGACCCTCTCCGGGAAACCGTTGGCGCACTTCCGACAACCGTCCCATATGCTTTGCGTGTGGTTACGCCGGCCATGTTGCACGTTTTTGCAATTGCGTGCAGTCGCCTCGAGTCGCATCACCCGTCATAAGCCAGTCTAGCCGCCCTAATTACGAACCACCACCGCCTGTGTCACCGACGTTACGCCCAGCTCCATCTATCCGCCGTTCACCGTCTCCACGACGTCGCTCATTGTCGCCGATGCGGCCACGTCAGGTCGCACGAGATCGGGAAAACTAGTCGTCGCAGTCCGCGAGGCAAGGGCTGCGAGGCTATCAAACTGTGAAAGCCCTTAGCGGAGACCGTTGAACATAATAGACGTGTTCGCGCATCTGCCCTTATAGACACTGGAGCCGCCGTATCCGTTATGAACGCCAAACTTAGCCGTTTCCTACGAAAAGTGACTACGCAATTTTCGGGCTATCCCTTCGTAAGGCTAGCGCTCAAAGTATTCACCCAACAGCAGTATGCACAGCTCGCGTCGTCATTCGGGACGCCATGTATGCCGTCGAATTCATCATCATTCCTGCATGCTCCCACGACATCATCCTAGGATGGGATTTTCTCTCCCGCCACAACGCCGTCATTCATTGCACACCCGCCGAAATAGAACTCTCACCGTTCTCACAGATGACGCCGGCATACAGACCATCGCTTTCGAACGAGATACTCGTCACAGACGATACCCAAGTGCCTCCGAACGCATCAGCGCCTGTGTCAGTGTACTGCGATGGTCTCTGCGACACAATTGCATTCCTTTCGCCATCTGACCGCGTTCACACTAAGAAAGGATTGTTGGTGCCCTTTGAGACAGTGCGAATCACTCACGGTGAATGCACTATTTTTGTTAGCAATCCATCCCTATATACTGTCACATTGATGCGAGGGGAATGTCTCGGCAGAGTGGAACCCCTCGAAGACGCCCAAGTTGTCGACGCACCCGATGACACGCACTGGCCCAGCTCCTGTACGCTCAGTGCTGTTTCGAAGTCGGATTCATCGCCCGAAGATGTATTTGGCTCCTCCGTCGATGAAAACCTTAAGCCGGTTCAGCGTTCACAACTTCTGTGCCTATTGGAAGAATTTCGTCCATCTTTCGATGTCGCGCAGACTTCCATGGGCCGTACGTCCACTGTCACGCATGGCATCGACACTGGCTCCCAACCACCACTGCGGCAACGTCCATATCGCGTATCTCCTGCAGAGCCTCGTGTAATTAACCAGTAAGTCGATGACATGCTTCGACGGGATGTTATTCGACCATCAAACCGTCCCTGGGCGTCTCCGGTCGTTCTTGTGGCGAAGGACGGTTCCGTACGGTTCTGTGTGGACTACCGACGGCTCAATAAGATAACTCGCAAGGACGTCTATCCGCTGCCACGAATACGCGACGCGAGTGACAGCCTCCAAGGAGCTGAATTCTTTTCATCGCTCGATTGGCGCTCAGGGTACTGGCAAGTCCCTATCGCTGAGGACGCTCGACCGAAGACAGCCTTCGTCACGCCCGACAGCTTGTACGGATTCACCGCCATGCCGTTCGGACTGTATAATGCGCCCGCGACCTTCGAGCGCATGATGGATATTGTCTTGCGCAACCTGAAATGGCACACATGCTTGTGCTACCTCGACGACGTCGTCGTTTTCGCTCCGGACTTCTCCACGCATTTTCAACGCCTCCGGCATGTTTTGACGCGTTTGAGAAACGCCGGCCTACAGTTGAACCTAAATAAGTGCCGATTTGCAGCATGGCGGCTGACAATACGGGGCTACGTCGTGTCCAAGGATGGCATTCTCCCAGGTCCAGCGAAGCTTCGGGCCGTAGCCGAGTTCCCCAGACCTACGTCCGTCAAAGAACTGCGCAGTTTCGTAGGTCTCTGTTCCTACTTTCGAAGTTTTATTCGAAACTTCGCCACTATTATATCGCCACTTACGGAGCTCCTTGGCAATAAGGGGCCCCTCGACTCGTGGTCGTCAGTATACGAGGACACGTTCACAAAGCTCGGTCGTTTGTTAACGTCTCCGCCCATACTACGCCACTACGACCTTACGGCCCCTAAAGAGGTACACACGGACGCCAGCGGTGTTGGCCTTGGCGCTGTCCTTGCCCAGCGCAATCCAGGGTTCCCTGAATACGTCGTGGCATGTACAAGTCGTACGCTTACTAAAGCCGAGGCCAACTACACCGTCTCAGAAAAAGAATGCCTATGCGATCATCTGGGGCCTTACGAAGTTTCGCCCTTATTTGTATGGCCGCCCGTTCGATGTCGTTACTGACCACCATGTACTATGCTGGCGGTCGTCATTGAAGGATCCCTCAGGCCGTCTCGCCTGTTGGACACTTCGTCTGCAGGACTACGACATTCCCGTGCTCTACCGCAGCGGACGCCAACATGCCGACGCCGACGCCCTCTCGCGCTCTCCCTTACCCGATGACAACGCCCGCTGCTCAGGAACTCAACTGGCTGTTTATTCCATCGACCTCCACACCATCGCTACAGAACAGCGCAAGGACCAATGGATTGTCTCGCTGATAGACTTGCTCACTGATCCGTCCGCAGCACCACCCACTCGCGCATTGCGTCGTCAAGCCCACCATTTCGCCATTAGCGACGAGCTACTTCACCGACGCAATTGCAGCGCCGACGACCACCAGTGGTTACTGGTAGTACCCCGCAGTCTTCGTTCTAAAATATGCGAATCGTTCCACTCTGGGGTGCTATGCAGGATGCCCCGAGTTTGGCGAAACTCGGGATCTTCACGAGCTCTGGCGACGCCCCAAGATCAAAGAACAAATGATAACAAGACGAAGTTTGTCCATCGGCACGCCTCCAGTTTCATTGGTTAATCTAGATTCACTCTGGGTGGCTATTATCCCTTGGGCGTTGCCATATGGGCGGTCGACAAACTGGGGCTCACGTGATCATACGGTTGGTGCATGGTCGTGCCTTCTTTCACTTGTTTGTCGTTCCACCGAGTGCAATACAGGCACAAGCAAGTTATAAAATAAATTCATTTAGTACAATAATATTAGTCACATTAACGTGGGTTGTAAGCATTTTAATGTTTCCACGATGTACACGGAATGTGTATTAGACTAATTTGTATTTAAATACGTTTCGCGTTATGCCACGAGGGGACGCTCGCCCCCCTCTTTTTTTCTGGATTCGATTGGCACGGCTCGATACGTGCTTGCTCTAGCATTTCCGAGCACCGATTGGTGTGCGCTTGCTTTTCTCACTGGGTTTCCAACAGATCACTCGTTGCTCCTTTGCTACAGTGGCTAGAATGGGGAAGTGTGACGAGCGCGCCCGCTCGGTCGTGCCGCTTTGCAGGGAACAAGGTAGATGGCGCTGCGGCCCGTATTCACGTCACGCGCTTGAAGCAGAAGCGTTGCCAAGGCGTCGGATCGCCGCGTTTCATTATTCTAATTCGCGTTTTTTTAGCTAGTGTGGTTACACATTTTGCATTTTGTAGCTCAATGATATGATATGCTAATATGGCGTGAACAGATGGCAGAAGCTTGCACGGATGCGGAATGCCCTCAACTAAACGCGATCAACACGCTGTTGGATTCTTGCGATTGCACTATTTTAGTTCACCCTTGGATTTATGAAACAACTCCTAATGAAAGGAAAGTCTGGACCACAACAATACATTTTATTGTATACTTGCCGAAACACAACTTAGAAACACACAAATACGTCGCACGGGTTGGAAAGCAGTCAAGCGTTGGACCTAATGTTTACGTCAGACGGCTAAGTTTCAGATGTTTCTTTCTCTCGCGGGAAGATGCACGCTCCTTGTTCAGGGACTTCGTGTAAAAGTGGAGGCGCGTTATGAAAAAAAACTTTATGATCTGGTTGGTTAGGCTGTCACCGTGCTGTGCACATCCAAGCACGACAGAATTCCTCTTCAGGCACGAGGTCAACTCAGCCAAGCTGCCATGATGTAGCTCATTATAGCTGAACCATGTCATGAAAGTCATCTCAAGGGCTTCGACGAACGCGAAGAGCTGCTCCGACGGATAGAGTAGCCCACCATTGTCGCAAAAATGTGTCAGCGTAGCGAGGTCTTTGCTTGCATCCTGCGGAGCTACCAGAAGCTCATCGAAGCAGTCGCGGCAGCCGCTTTTCAGAACATTTTTCCTAGCGACATACCCGGCTATGTAATAAACAAGTCTGGCATCGCTATTCTTCGCAGCATACACATGATCAGGATCAAGCGCCGACTTTTCCAATACTCCAGAAGCTTCTTCGAGCTTGCCATTGTTAATCAGCGAGTCCACTGGCTTGGCACTACTGCCATCTCCAAGGAGAGAGGTCAGTGAACCTCCTGAACAGTTTCCACTGTTTGGGGCCTTCACCAAATCATAAAAGCTCAGGCAGTTGACCGTTATCAAAAACTGCGTTGCCGTAGGGTGAACGTTGCACCCTGAAAACTGGCGAATGACACCAAATAACTTTTCAATGCAGTCTTGGCTTAGACGGCTTGTGAGGATGAACTTGAAGTTCAGCTTTTAACTCGCATACCTCAGTAGGCCAAGGGTAGCATGCAGAGTACCTCTCAGTCCCTCGGCGGTGCTTCCTGAAATGAATCCAATTTTGGATGGCTCTAAGGAAGTTTCCCACTTGTTGAGGTATTCTAGGAACTCTTTTATGTTCGTTTCTTGAGGAGAATCTATCTTCAGTCCTTGCGATGGAATACGTGCCGTCATTGCTTCGATTAGCTTTACCATCCTGTGCACAAACGCCTGTGTTGGAGCTGGGTTGCCCCAACGCCTAGACACTTCATTCTTATAAAAAAATAGGCCACGTAGTACTTCAGCACTGAACAAATGGAAGGCTAAGTTTACCTTCATCTTCTCGAAGTTGTTTGGGTTCACATGGGAAGCGGTGATTTTAGGCATCACTTTTAGTGTGACGGCGCATTTATCTTCATCATACGCCCCTTTGATATGCTCCATGTACACAGCACCATCTGGGGTTTTGTAAGGGGCTTTTATAAAGCCATTCCTAACACACTTCATTAAATGTGGGAAGTCTGATATAAAGAAAAGGCGCCGGCCTTCCTCGACAGGATGCGGCACAGAAGACTTTATGGATGTTGAAGACCCCGATATACCAAACCTACGCCACATGGACCGATTCCATGATGCTCCATCCGACGTTATAAAATCCACTTTGAGGCCTGCTTTCTCTGTAAGCAGCACGGCTTCCACAACAATCCTTGAAAGCAGTGCAGCTTTTACATTTCCTCTGGAAGCAAAAACTCCCAGTATTTGACGCCAGGAGCCTGTCAACGGTTGAAACAAAATGACCATGCCATGATCACATGGAATGTGCTTTTCGCTGTCAGGTGTGAACGCTCCCAAATCTACAAATCCTTCTACATTTCCTGCGATACCAACACTCAAGCACTCTGACAACTTCATTTCGTCTATTATGAGCCCACCGTGTCGTTTGAATTCATCCATTGATTTCGTTTTCTCGGCAATCCCTGCTAACACCATGGAATTAAAGCCAAAGCCGCTCTTATACTTGCGCATGTATACTTTCAGGCACGAGCGACTCGGCAGCAGCAGTATGCCCTCCCGTCTCACGTGTTCATACAGCCTAGGGCTCTTCATTCGCATTATCATGCATTCCAATAGCCACTCTGGGTTGTACTTCATTCCCTTTGCCGACTTACGTCGTGCACCCTGAAAACATTGCATGATGGCAAGCCTTTGCTTGGGCCTGAGATCTTTTAGTCGGTTTTCAAGGACGTTTTCTTCGAGCTCCTCACTTTGCTGCTTCAGTTTCTGCATATTATCTTCATACCGCGAAAGCTTAGCCCTTAATCGTTTAAGAGCTTGTGTTTGTGTCCTCCTCCTTAATGATAGACGAACAGCTTGAGTCCGACTGCGTTGTTTCCGCGAAGATCTTTGATTGAGGAGGCCTTTCCTGAGAAGTTTACACGAAACGCATTGTTTTTTCTCTTGTGCGGTTCCATGACATTTTGAACTGGATATTTCGGTACCAGTGACAAGGTACCTCTTGTTTCCGATAGCAAACGGAAATTCTTCAACAGTTCCAGCCCCTGAGCACACGCTTAGAGCGTCTACCTGCCCTAACAGTGAGGCAGGGTCGTCACACACATCGTGCAGTATCTGTATTCCTTTCACAAACACTTCTTGCTTCACTCCGTTTTCTTCTTGTGTGAAAACAACCAACTTCCTGGCGAACAAGATGCTCTTGTCTTTTCCCGGTTCACACACGCTGTAACCAACAATCAGAGGAGATACACTGAACGTATGTTTCCCCCACGAGGGCGACGGTAAGGCGAAGTTCTCAAACGGCATGCATGAATCGCTGTTGATGTCAACACTGTCGATCGCGTTCTCAGCACTTACTGATGTGGTTGTCTCTTGTGCACGCTTCTTCCTCGGTGGGGCATGCTGTTCAGTCCTTGTGGGGCGCTTTCTCTCCGGTGGCAGCCTCTTTGAGCAATAGGCAGGTAGGTTCGGGAACCGAGTAGGAACCGCTCCCGGAAGCAGCACAGGCCTGGTTCTGTCAATGCGGATGAGCTCACCATTCACTGTGTGCTCAAAATATCTAGAAATGAACCTATCGTCGAAGTGGAGTTCGCACACTGCACAATTTTCTTCCAGTTTCTTGTCGGCGCGAAGAACAGCGCGTTGCCACTGTGCGAGCAAGGTTTGGTCCTTCGGTACACCAAACAAGGCCAGTTTATTCTTGTTAGACTTATAGCCTGTCATACACCCAGGCACAAAACAATGACTCTGCCTACTTGGCATGACTACAGCATGACTACACACGACGGGGGTTAAACTTGCGCGCAGAACCGTAGAAAGAACTGTACGCACGTGGCATTCACCAAAAAGAAACGGCGAGCTTTTCGGCGCGGCGGAGCTTCAGCGACGTGATGATGATGATGATGATGATGATTTTTTGGCATCCCCTTTGAAACGGGGTGGCGACAAATCGTCACCTAGCCTGCTTGATTTAATCAGGTATACTACACATGTTCTTTATCTCGCATTTTTGTATACCTTTTTCAAAAATTTAGCTTGTACCGCAGCCTATGATTTCAAGAGATCAGGTCGTATCCATCTTTTCCCTGCTTTTTTTCCACCAGTACTCTAATCGTCTCTTGCTGATCTCTACGGCTGATCTGTTTATGTTTCCTTCCACTTTAAACCCAAGCGCTTCTGGGAGTTGCACGTTACCTACGGTTCTCGCTGGGTGGATCCCGTCGCATTCCATTAGGATGTGCTGAGTGGTCTCTGGATCTTTACTGCAGCATACACATGTCTCATCTAGTTCCGAATATTTGTTCCGATATGTTTTCGTCCTTAGGCAACCGGCTCGAGCCTCAAATAGCAAGGCACTGCCATTTGTGTTATCGTACAGATTTTCCCTTCTAATTTCTTTCTTCTCATTCTTGTAAATCTCCATTGTCCTTTTCGTCTCCACGTCTCGACGTGGGTGTGGCCCGCGGCTTGGTCGCCTCCCTGAGAGGGGGCAACGGAGCTTCTCAGGACCTTCAATAACGTTCTTTGTCTGTCTGTCTGTCTGTCCCACCAGGCCTGCCTGAGGTTTGTGAACCGCTTCGAGCCAGTAGTGGCCATGCGGCGGCTTCACGGCGACTGGAAGGAGCGAATAGCCAGATCCGATGAGCTTGTTCAGATGGTGGCCTTTCTGCGAGCTGAACTGAGCGTCTGCCTTAAGACGAGCTCTCTGATCTTCACGTCCTCGACGGCTGCCGTCGCCAGGACGTTGCTGGAGTTTCTCTGCGGGCTGTCCTGGCAGGTAAGAAATTGTGAATGGGTGTAGCAGAGAACAAATATAGCGTAAGAGTAGAGCGAATGCAATAACATTACTGGTTATTATAGCTACTACTTATTAGACCAAATGAAGCTCATACATAACCTACGTGCATAAAGCAATACTTTTTCAGGCACTTTTCTTCTCAAGTGTAATTTATTTGCATTTTGAGAAAACTTGGCACCTGGCAAATACTATCGAAATGTGCCGAATTTGAATTTTTTGTTGTAAGCATTTTAGTAAAACGTACTGCTGGGATACTTGGTATCAATCCATGGCTAAAACCCGAGCACGAGAGTAAGACAGAACAAGAGAGATGGATGGACAGATGCTAAAACAAGAACTACTTTATTCTCCTGGAAAACGCATCCATACATGGTTTACCGCTCCAACCAGACATGCTCAGGAGATAGCGTCTCACACATAAAACAATCACTGAAATCTGCCTATCACATCACATTTTCTTCTTGTCAAGTTCATAGATGTAACTCGTATATATTACAAAGCTTCTTTTTTAAACGTAAACTCCCATCTACGTACCCCACATACTCCTTGCAAACAAAAAATCAACGACGATTTCCAGACTCCCTAATTCGAAATTTGATCGCAGCTGTAGATGTGTTTCATTTCGCGATAAATTGGCTGGCGCGCACAATCTGTCTCGTGCGGAGGTTGCAAACGGAGCGAAGTGTGACGCGACTGCCTTGCTAATCGGCAGACAGTGAGAGGAAGCACGTGGGTGACGCGTGGGCACGAATCGCAGCAGCTGCCGCAGACAGACCTCCGCTAATGCAGTGCTTTGTTTCCATACACACGACGCGCACTACCCTGGCGCCATATCGTAGCTTTAAAGGTCACCACAGTTCAGCCCCTTTTGTTGGGCTGCCACCAGAGTGTGGCGCCCCCTATAACTTGTGTGTGCATATAGTCACGAGCCTCGAGAAGTAGGTTTGAAGGTTTAATAACCCGTCGACCAGCTGGCGTGGTGGCGTGTAGCAGAGGTAGAATACCCGGCCTCAAATCTGAAGGTCGTAAGTTCGAATCCTACTCCAGTCCACCACTTTTTCAGACATGGAGTGGTGCCTGTCACCGGCAGTAAAAAAATATATCGCCGAGAGCTAGTGGGGCTACACTAGTTCAGGCGCAACCAAACAAGGAAGGCCCACTAAGCTTCATCAAAGTCACTCCCTCACCAGAACAGGAATTGGCCTCCCTGGTGCAGTATTCGGCCACTACCTCCCTCATGACTCCGACAATTAACCCATGGGCCTCAGTTCCCAGTGGCTGCGGAGCACTTGACCAAAGCGGCGGTCAGACCTGCTACGCGGCAGAGGGTGCTAAGAATCTCTGGGTCAAGACAGGCCGCCAATGGAAACTGAACCTGGCAACGTTCAACACGCACACCCTCTCGAGTGAGGCTAGCTTAGCAGGACTATTTGAACAACTATCAGGAATTTCCTGGGATATTATTGGCCTTAGTGAGGTTACAAGAACTGGTGAGGCTTATACAGTGCTGACTAACGGCCACGTCCTCTGCTATTCCAGATAAGATATTATCTTCCAGATAAGAAAAAATCCGGGGTAGGATTTCTAGTGCATAACAACAGAGCGGGAAACATTGATGAATTCTACAGCATTAATGAGAGGGTAGCAGTCGTCGTAATAAAGCTGAATAAGAGGCACAAAATGAAGGTAGTACAAGCCTATGCCCCAAGCTCTAGTCACGATGATGAAGAAATAGAACGGTTTGATGAAGATGTTGAACTAGCAATGAGAAAGGTGCAAACTCAGTATACTTTAGTCATGGGCGACTTCAATACAAAAGTGGGGAAAAAGCAGGTTGGTGAGCAAGCAATTGGCAACTACGGCATCGATTCTAGGAATGCAAAAGGAGAGATGTTAGTGGAATTCGCAGAAAGGAATAGGCTCCCAATAATGCATACCTTCTTCAGGAAGCGCAGTAACATTAAGTGTACCTGGAAAAGCCCTAATGGAGAAACAAGGAATTAAATATATTTCATACTCTCTGCCGATCCAAGCATAGTGCAGGATGTAGAAGTGTTAGGTAAGGTTAAGTGCAGTGACCATACGTTAGTGAGGTCTAGGATTTCTCTTAATTTGAAGAGAAAGAGAGTGAAATTAGTCAAGTGGTAACAGGCCAAACTAGAGGCAGTAAGGGTAAAATCAGACCAATTCAGGCTGGTGCTTGCAAAGAAATATGCAGCTTTAGAAAAGGAAGATAAAGACAACATAGAGGTAATGAATAAAACCGTAACTAGGTTGATCTCAGACGCAGCAATTGAAGTGGGAGGTAGGGCACCAAGGCAACCAGTAGGTAAGCTCTCCCAAGAAACAAAGGACCTAATAAAGAAACGACAGAAGATGAAAATGTCCAACTCAAGAGATCAGATAGAATTTGCTGAACTGTCAAAACTAATCAACAAGACAAAAGTAAGGGATATTCGAAATTATAACGTGGGAAAGATTGAGGAAGCCGTAAAATATGGACGCAGCATTAAATCAGTAAGAAGAAAGCTTGGCATAGGACAAGGCAAGATGTATGCACTGAAAGATAAGCATGGTAATATCATCAGCAATTTCGATGACATAGTAAAAGCAGCGGAAGAATTCTATGCTGACCTGTACAATGCCCAAAACAGCCAAGCTACTTTCATTCAAAATAGTGATGAACCGGATACAGAGGCTCCTTCTATAACTAGCGCTGAAGTTAGAAGGGCCTTGAAAGACATGACCAAGGGAAAAGCTGCTGGAGAAGATGGAATAACAGTAGATTTAATCAAATATGGAGGAGATATCATGTTTGAAAAGCTTGCGGCCCTTTATACGCAATGCCTCACAACTTCATGTGTACCAGAGAGCTGGAAGAACGCCAACATTATACTAATCCATAAGAAGGGAGACGTTAAAGAACTGAAGAATTATAGACCCATTAGCTTGCTTTCAGTATTGTATAAAATATTCACCAAGATAATTTCCAATAGAATCAGGGCATCACTTGACTTCAGCCAACCAAGAGAACAGGCTGGCTTCAGGAAGGGATATTCTACGATGGATCATATCCATGTCATAAATCAGGTAATCGAGACATCTGCGGAGTACAATCAACCTCTCTAATTAAAGGGAAACTAAGACATCCACCCAAATGTAGCAATTTGCTACAATGGAAACCCTGCCGGGTTCCTTGAAAGAAAGCCTCGCAGTTGAAGAAAAATTCGTCCTGGTCCAGGACTCGAAACCGGGACCACCGCCTTTCCGGGACAGCCGCTCTACCATCTGAGCTAACCCGGCAGCTAGCGAATTTTTCTTCAAATGCGAACCTTTCTTTCGAGGAACCCGGTTGGGTTTCCATTGTAGCAAATTGCTAATTTGGGTGGATCTCTCAGTTTCCCATTATTTACTTATCTCCACCTAGCGGATTTCCGCTGAACTATTATGCCAATCAACCTCTCTACATGACTTTCATAGATTATGAAAAGGCATTTGATTCAGTAGAGATACCAGCAGTCATAGAGGCATTGCGTAACCAAGGAGTACAGGAGGCATACGTGTATATCTTAGCGAACATCTACAAGGATTCCACAGCTACCTTGATTCTCCACAAGAAAAGTAGAAAGTTATCTATCAAGAAAGGCGTCAGACAAGCAGACACAATCTCTCCAATGCTGTTCACAGCGTGCTTAGAAGAAGTATTGAAGCTCTTAGACTGGGAAGGCTTAGGAGTGAGTATCAACGGCGAATATTTCAGCAACCTTCGGTTTGCAGATGACATTGTCCTATTCAGCAACAATGGAGACGAATTAGAACAAATGATTGAGGACCTTAATCGAGAAAGTGTAAGAATTGGGTTGAAGATGAATATGCAAAAGACAAAGATTATGTTCAATAGCCTGGCAAGAGAACAAGAATTCAGGATCGCCAGTCAGCCTCTAGAGTCTGTAAAAAGAATTAAATTAAATTATGGGGTTTTACGTGCCAAAACCAGTTCTGATTATGAGGCACGCCGTAGTGGGGGACTCCGGAAATTTGGACCACCTGGGGTTCTTTAACGTGCACCTAAATCTGTAAAGGAGTACGTTTATCTAGGTCAATTACTCACAGGGGACCCTGATCACGAGAAAGAAATTTAAAGAATAAAATTGGGCTGGAGTGCATATGGCAGGCATCACCAAATCCTGACTGGAAGCTTACCACTGTCGTCGAAGAGAAAAGTGTAGAATCATTGCATTCTACCGGTGCTAACATATGGGGCAGAAACTTGGAAGTTAACAAAGAAGCTCGAGAACAAGTTAAGGACCGCACAAAGAGCGATGGAAAGAAAAATCTTAGGACTAACGTTAAGAGACAGGAAGAGAGCGGTGTGGATCAGAGAACAAACTTGGATAGCTTATATTCTAGTTGACATTAAGCGGAAGAAATGGAGCTGGGCAGGCCATGTAATGCGTAGGAGGGATAACCGGTGGACCATTAGGGTTACAGAATGGATACCAAGAGAAGGGAAGCGCAGTTGAGGTCGGCAGAAAACCAGATGGGATTATGAAGTTAGGAAATTTTCAGGCGCAAGTTGGCATGCGCTAGCGCAAGACAGGGGTAATTGGAGATCGCAGGGAGAGGCCTTTGTCCTGCAGTGGGCATATTATATAGGCTGATGATGATGATGATGAAACCAGCTGGATCTTGGAAGACGCGACCGTCGGGGCTGGATCGAGCAGGGAAGGGGCGCGCGGTCTTCTTTGTTCTCTTGGACTCGACCCGCTCTTGCCCTCGACCCACTGCCTAAAGGTGGCAATATCCCCCCTTCCGAGCAAGAGGATCACCTCGATGCTAAAAAAAAATAGGCGTAGAAGACAAAAAAGAAGGCAGGCAACGCGAAAGTACACAAAAAGTAAACGTCGCGCCGACAATCAATGAACGAAGAAACAAGCTCCCGAAGATAAATGAAAAGTAGAAACAAAGAAGGGAATATGAGAAAAAACGAAAACAAAAAAGTTACAGACGCGCAATGTATGGCTTCATGCTCACAACATGAACTATGTCTGAGCTCGGTTGTCCTTTGTGTCTTAATCCGTGTCTGCGATGCTGTGTCCGGATGAACTTCGTAGTTTACGTCACTGACGCGGCGGAGCGCTTCATACGGACCGAAATACCGGCTCAGCAGCTTTTCACAGAGGCCACGACGGCGAACGGGGGTCCACACCCAAACTTGGTCCGCAGGGCTGTAGGACACGTCTCTGTGGCGGTTGTTGTAGCGTCATGCGTCTACCTGCTGCTGCTCACCGATATGCAGCCGCGCCAGCTGCCGAGCTTCCACGGCACGCTCCGCAAATTCCTCGGCGTCAATTGTCAATAGGTCAGGGTTTTGACACGGCAGCATAGCGTCCAACATCGTCTGGACTTCGCGATCGTAGAGAAGGCGAAAGGGCGTGAAGCGCGTTCTCTCTTGCACGGCGGTATTACACGCGAAGGTCACGTAAGGCAAGATCCGATCCCGTGTTTTGTGTTGGACGTCGATGTACGCTGCGCTGTGAATGCTGTCCCTCTGTCTGTTATTACAATGGAGGGAGCACCGTGACGCAAGATGATGTGGCGTATGAAGAAATACGCTACCTCTGATGCCGTGGCTCGTGGGATCGCCTGATTTTCAGCATAGCGTGTGAAATAATAAGTGACCACGATCACCCATTTGTTGCCGTCGGCAGACAGAGGAAACGGTCCGAGAATGTCCATGCCGACTTGGTCGAAAGGCGTGTGAGGTGCGTCAATTGGCTGGAGTAAGCCAGCCGGTTTAACGGATGGTGTCTTGCGGCGCTGCCATTCACCACAGCCTTTAACGTACTGTTTGACGCTTGCCGAAAGCCCAGGCCAATAGTAAATTTCGCTTACTCTAGCTAGTGTTCACGAAAATCCCAAATGACCAGATGTCGGTTTATCATGGCAAGCGAAGAGGATGTCGTCGCGCATGTCACTTGGAACCATTGGAAGCATTCTTCTTATACGGCAGGTTGTCTCGCAGACAGAAGGACGTCAGAGAGCGGGACAGATGGCGTGGTATGGTAGTGTTGTGGCCCTCTAAATGATCGATGATCGGTCGAATCTCAGCGTCGTCACGCTGCCGTCTGCTCAAGTCCGACGAACTAATGGCACCCAGGAAGCCGTCATCATCCTCTGTTTCCTGACTGGCAGGATCATTGCGTGCGCGGGAGAGCGTGTCAGCGTCTTCACGCTTACGGCCAGACTTATAAACGATGGTGATGTCAAATTCCTGTAGCCGCAAGCTCCACCGTGCCAGTCGTCCTGAACAGTCGCGCATTGTTGCCAACCAACAGAGGGCATGGTGGTCCGTCACAACTTTGAAGGGATGACCATAGAGATAGGGGCGAAACTTGATGATCGCCCACATGACCGCGAGACACTCTTTCTCAGTAGTCGAATAATTCGCCTCGGCACGGGACAGGGAGCTGCTGCCATACGCTATAACTCTTTCTACTCAATCTTGGAGCTGGACGAGCACTGCGCCAAGACCAATGCTACTGGCGTCGGTATGCACCTCAGTATCAGCGTCATCGTCAAAATGTGCAAGAACGGGCGCTGACTGCAGGCGCTGACCTAATTCAGCAAAAACCTCCTGTTGCTCATTATGCCACACAAATGGCGTATCGTCCCTTGTAAGGCGAGTCAGGGGTTCCGCTATCTTCGAGAAGCCTTTAATAAACCGGCGATAGTAGGCGCACAAACCCAAGAAGCGCCGCACGGCCTTCTTATCGGCAGGAGCTGGAAACGTGGCCACAGCGGCAAGCTGGTCTGGATCGGGTCGGACCCCTTTGGCACTTACTACATGCCCGAGG
This sequence comes from Dermacentor silvarum, assembly GCF_013339745.2. Lineage (NCBI taxonomy): Eukaryota > Metazoa > Arthropoda > Arachnida > Ixodida > Ixodidae > Dermacentor > Dermacentor silvarum. The sequence goes on from NC_051155.1 coordinate 262,148,403, forward strand.
AACTTGAGCTCTTCATAACCAAAGTAGCACTTTTCAGGCTTAAGTGTGAGGTCTGCCGATCGGATGGCTTCTAGCACACTCCGTAGGCGGTGAAGATGCTGCTCGAACATTTCAGAGAAGATGACCACATCATCTAGGTACACAAGACAGGCCTTCCACTTCTGTCCAGTAAGGGCAGTGTCCATCATTCGCTGGAAAGTAGCCAGGGCTGAACACAAGCCAAAAGGAAGCACTCGAAATTCATAGAGACCATCTGGAGTCACAAAGGCTGTTTTCTCGCGGTCGCGTACGTCTACCTCGATTTGCCAGTACCAGCTTTTTACATCGAGAGACGAAAAGTATTGGGCGCGCCGTAGTCTATCTAACCAGTCGTCGATACGCGGCAGCGGGTACACGTCCTTTTAGTCACGTTGTTGAGCTTGCGGTAGTCGACACAGAAGCGTAGCGTTCCGTCTTTCTTTTTGACAAGAACGACCGGAGACGACCGCGGGCTGCTGTAAGGTTCGATGACGCCATCGTCAAGCATCTCCCGGACTTGCGTACGTAAGGCTTCGCGTTCTTTTGCCGACATGCGGTAAGGCTGCTGGTGTATCGGGCGTGCGTCTTCGTACGTGATGATCCTGTGGTTCATGAGGGAAGTCTGGCGTACCTTGGAAGAATGTGCGAAGCAGGTCCTGAATTCAAGCGAGAGCTTGTGCAATGCTGTCTCGCTGTCGGTGGACAGTTCAGAATTGATGTCGAGATGGGCCAGAGACGTGTCTGCTGTCTCGACTACTTCTGATGTGAAACAGTTAACGTTTGCTACTGCGTCTGCAAACGCTAACGAAGTGCCGCGGAACAAGATTCGGTGCTCGTACCAAAACTGGTAACAAGCAATTGCGAATGACCAGCACCAATCTGTATAACTCTTCGAGCCACACAAACACCTTGCTTCAGTAGGTGTTCCAAGTTACTTTCGGCCACTTCTTCGCCATCGCGTAAGCCACATCATGTGACGTCGACGAGGACACTGGCTCGTAGAGGAAGCGTTACACTGTCTGCAGAAACGCGAAGCTCGTCGTCGCGCCGTTGGGCGTCTTGCACGTCGATTGCTCGTTCGGCAGAGAAAGTGATACGACGCTCTTGCAGATTGATAATCGCGCCGTACTCCTGCAGGAAGTAAACCCCAAGAATAACGTCGCGGGAGCATTCGCGCAAGACAAGGCAGCTCGCTACGAATGTAGATCCTTGAATCTCAACTGTAGTCGTGCAGGCGCCCAGCGGAGTAACGACGTGGCCGCCAGCCGTCCGAATCTGCGAGTTATGCCAGGGCGTGATCACTTTCTTCAGCTGCGTTGCTATTTTCCCGCTTAGTATCGAGTAGTCTGCGCCGGTGTCCACTAAAGCACTAACGGCGTAACCGTCAATAGTCACTGGTATATCGAGCGAAAGCCGTTCGTCCCGTTCAGCTGCAGGTGATGTCGGATCGGTATCTTTCCGTAACTGCATCCGTCGGAGGTCTTCACCGCTTTGACCGTCAGCGACCTCGCCCCCAAAGATCGCCTCAGAGAGTTTTCCCGGCGGGGACTGGTCGACCGCTCGGGAGAATACCACTGGGGCAGAGGTGAAAATCGTCTCGGAGACAGCGAGCCCGACTGCCGCCTTGCAGGCGGCGGAAAGAGCTCCTGAGAGAGGTATTCCTGAATGTCCCGGAGTTGCTGGCCGTATCGGGGCGGCGGTGAGTATGCGGGGAAGCCGCGAATCGCAAGGCGCCGTTTATGGGCACTGGCGGTACAAGTGGTCAGCTTCACCGCAGTGGAAGCACAGAGGCCGATGATCAGGTGTGCGCCAAACATCCGACTTCCGAGGGGGCGGGCGTCTTTTGTCGACGTAGTGAACCGCTTGCTCCGAACGATGGGCAAATGGAGCGGCATGAACAACGGCCGGCGGTGTATACCCAGCGTCGTAGTACGATATCGGCTGCGCCGACTGAACTGACACCGTAGGAGGAGCACGAAGGAACTGCGGCGGAGAGGAAGCAGGGCGCTTCAGGACTTCCGCGTAGGTCGCACGTGGTATTCAGGAGGTACTGCTGCAGCGTTATCAGGAGGCAAGGTGTCACAGAGCGCCTGGTGCAGTTCGTCCATGATAATGCTTGCTATGGAGCTTACCGTAGGTTGCGGTGTTACGGCGGCCTTTTGCAACTCTTCGCGCACTACAGAGCGGATGAGTTCTCGCAGACAGTCACCATTGCTTCCTATGGCCGTGAAAATGTCAGCAGCAGACATGCTGTTCGCTTGCCGCTCATACAGGTTCGAGCGATGCAGAAGCATCTTTTTCATGGTCATGGCCTCGGACAAGAACTCCGCGACCTTCTTCGGAGGGCTCCGTACGAGGTCAGCGAAGAGTTGCTCCTTGACCCCGCGCATCAGATGACGTAACTTCCTTCCCTCCGTCATTCTTGGATCCGCACGTCGGAAGAGGTGCGTCATGTCTTGGACATACGTGGTCACAGTTTCATTAGGCAACTGGACGCGGGCTGGTGTAGGTCTCCAAAAGCTGACGACAAAACTCGCGCCACGCAGTCAGTTGCTCCTCGCGGTTCTGAAATCATGTACGCGCCCCATCCTCCAGGTAGAAGTAGACCTGTCTGAGTTTTTCCGTGTCGTTCCATTCGTTCACGGAGGCCACGCGCTTGAAGTCGGCCATCCAGTCTTCGACGTCTTCTAACACTGTGCCATAAACGTCTTCAGGATCCGTGGGCTCTCAAGTGTGTACCGGTTCGACATCGTGCTTCCCGTACTGGTTGGGGCGGTTTGAGGGGAAGCGCTGGTCATACCGGTTGATGTGGTGGGAACTGTAGCGTCGACGACTTCTGGGGACAGCCCCTGATCCTGCGGCTGGCCCAATGCACGGTAGTGTCGACAGGCACTGGATTCGTAGCGCGGATTTTTGTAGGGGTCTGCAACATCCGTGAGGACGCGTACCCAGCACCTCCACCAGTTTGTCACGAGCCTCAAGAAGTAGATTTGAAGGTTTAATAACCCGTAGAGCAGCTGGCTCTTGGAAGACGCGACCGTCGGGGCTGGCTCGAGCCGAGAAGGGGCGCGCAGTGTTCTTTGTTATCCTGGGCTCGACCCACTCTTTCCCTCGACCCCCTACCTACAGGTGGCAATATTGCCACCTGTAGGTAGTGGGTCGAGGGCAAGAGTGGGTCGAGCCCAAGAGAAGAAAGAAGACCGCGCGCCCCTTCTCGGCTCGAGCCAGCCCCGACGGTCGCGTCTTCCGAGAGTCAGCTGCTCTACGGGTTATTAAACTGTAGGAAGAACGTGACGGCGGCGAACGAGCCGGGCCGTCGTTCCTACTTAGAAGGCGGCGAGGCGAGCGGAGCCTGCGACGACCAGCGTCTCAAGCTCTTGGAACAACACTGCGCGTGCCGAGCTTGCGCTTCGAGCACGCGCTGCGCTTCTTTATTGTTTTCTTCCTTGAGAGTCGGCGCCAAGGCACCGGTTGGGAGCGCCGATCAAAGCGCCCCGCGTTGCAGCGTCGGTGGGCGCTACAGGGCTCCCCGCCCAGACGGAACGTCGGTGAAGGAAGTGAGAGAAGCTAAGTTGGATCCTTGTACTCCAGCCTGCATCTTAGGAGCGCCTTGTTGCTGGTGCATGCGCAGACGTCCTTGAGGCAAGCGGTTCGGGCTGTGTGTCATTCGCTGTTGGCCTTGCAGGGCTGTCCGATATGTATCCGGCGGTGGTCTGTAGCTTGTCGCAGGTCTTGCCGTCCAGCGAGCGGACAAACTCGAGAGCACAGTCGCAGTGGTAGCCGAGGCCGGTGGCGGCGCGGCAGGTCAGGTGCTTGGACTTGAGGCTCACGGGCTCGCATGGCTTGTAGAGGTAGCGGTCCTCGTTGCACGAGGCCTGGTCCGGCTCACGCTGGGCGTTGCTCGTGCAGGTGTCCTCGAAGATGGAACCAAGCGCGAAGGTTGCCTTCGTGACCTGCGCTTCGATAGAGCCGTGCATTCAAAGACGAACTTGCCGTTGTCGGAGCGAAGCCTCTCCAGCTGGTTGATGGCGATCTTGGAGACCTTAACGGGGCCGTCGTTCTTCACGGTGCTTAGGGTGGAGCGGTCGATGAGGTTCTTCAGGAGATGGCCGGTGACGGTCCAGGTGATTGTGGCGTAGTCCTTGTACAGGCGCGAGAGCTGTGGGCCCCTGGGTGGGGGTTACCATTGTGCGGGAATGCGCGCGCTGTGGGCAGCGCATCGATGCATCACTCAAGGTGGAGCCGCGCAGGCCGGGTTGTGACCACCTTTGCAAACCTTCACGACTACTTCTCGAGGCTCGTGACAAACTGGTGGAGGTGGTGGATAAGCGTCCTCGCGGATGTTGCAGACCCCTCCAAGGATCCGCGCTACGAATCCAGTGCCTGTCGACACTCCCGTGCATCGGGCCAGCCGCAGGATTAGGGGACTGTCCCCAGAAGTCGTCGACTCTACGGTTCCAACCACATCAACCGGTATGACCAGCGCCTCCCTTCAAACCGCCCCAACCGGTACGGGAAGCACGATGTCGAACCGTTACACACTTGAGAGCCCACGGATCCAGAAGACGTTTCATGGCACAGTGTTCGAAGACGTCGAAGACTGGATGGTCGACTTCGAGCGTGTGGCCTCCGTGAACGAATGGAACGACAGGGAAAAACTCAGACACGTCTACTTCTACCTGGAGGATGGGGCGCGTACGTGGTTTCAGAACCGCGAGGAGCAACTGACGTCGTGGTGCGAGTTTTGTCGTCGGCTTTTGGAGACCTACACCAGTCCTGATCGCCACGAACGAACGGAACGAGCGATTCAGGCGCGCGTCCAGTTGCCAAACGAAACTGTGACCACGTACGTCGAAGACATGACACGCCTCTTCAGACGAGCGGATCCAAGAATGGCGGAGGAGAAGAAGTTACGTCATCTGATGCGCGGGGTCAAGGAGCAACTCTTTGCTGGCCTCGTGCGGAGCCCTCCGAAGACGGTCGCGGAGTTCTTGTCCGAGGCCGTGACCATGGAAAAGATGCTTCTGCATCGCTCGAGCCTTTATGAGCGGCAAGCGAACAACATGTCTGCTGCTGACATTTTCACGGCCATAGGAAGCAACGGTGACTGTCTGCGAGAACTCATCCGCTCTGTAGTGCGTGAAGAGTTGGAAAAGGCCGCCGTACCACCGCGCCCTACGGTAAGCTCCATAGCGAGCATTATTAAGGACGAACTGCACCAGGCGCTCCGTGACACCTTGGTTCTTGATAACGCTGCGGCAGTACCTCCTGAATACCCCCGGGCGACCTACGCGGAAGCGCTGAAGCGCCCTGCCTCCTCTCCGCCGCTGTTCGTTCGTGCTCCTATTACGGTGTCAGTTCAGTCGGCGCAGCCGATACCGTACTACGTCGCTGGGTGTACACCGCCGCCCGTTGTTCATGCCGCTCCACTGGCCCATCGTTCGGAGGAAGCAGTTCACTACGTCGACGACAGACGCCCGCCCACTCGGAAGTCGGATGTTTGGCGCACACCCGATCATCGGTCTCTGTGTTTCCATTGCGGTGAAGCTGACCACTTGTACCGCCAGTGCCCATACCGGCGCCTTGGGATTCGCGGATTTTCCGCATACTCGCCGCGGCCCCGATACGGCCAGCGACCCCGGGACATTGAGGACTACCTCTCTCAGCAGCGCTTGCCACCGCCTGCCAGGCGGCAGTCGCGATCGCCGTCTCCGAGACGATTTACACCACCGCCCCAGCGGTATTCTCCCGAGCGTTCGACTAGTCCCCGCCGGGAAAACTAACTGAGGCGATCTTTGGGGGCGAGGTCGCTGACGGACGAAGCGCTGAAGACCTCCGACGGACGCAGCTACGGAAACATAGCGATCCGACATCACCTGCAGCTGAACGGGACGACCGGCTTTCGCTCGATATACCAGTCACTATTGACGGTTATGCCGTTAGTGCTTTAGTGGACACCGGCGCAGACTACACGATACTAAGCGGTAAAATAACAACGCAGCTGAAGAAAGTGATCACGCCCTGGCATAACTCGCAGATTCGGACAGCTGGCGGCCACATCGTTACTCCGCTGGGCGCCTGCACGACTAGAGTTGAGATTCAAGGATCTACATTCGTAGCGAGCTGCCTTGTCTTACGCGAATGCTCCCGCGACGTTATTCTTGGGGTTGACTTCCTGCAGGAGTACGGCGCGATTATTGATCTGCAAGAGCGTCGTATCACTTTCTCTGCCGAACAAGCAATCGACGTGCATGACGGCCAACGGCGCGACGACGTACTTCGTGTTTCTGCAGAGAGTGTAACGCTTCCTCCACGAGCCAGTGTCCTCGTCGACGTCACAGGCTGTGGCTTACGCGATGGCGAAGCGGTGGCCGAAAGTAACTTGGAACACCTACTGAAGCAAGGTGTTTGTGTGGCTCGCAGTGTTATACAGATTCGTGCTGGTCATTCGCAATTGCTTGTTACCAACTTTAGCTACGAGCACCGACACCTGTTCCGCGGCACTTCGTTAGCGTTTGCAGACGCAGTAGCAAACGTTAACAACTGTTTCACGTCTGAAGTAGTGGAGACAACAGACACGTCTCTGGGCCATCTCGACATCAATTCTGAACTGTCCACCGATAGCCAGAGAGCACTGCGCAAGCTCTTGATTGAATTCAGGACCTGCTTCGCACATTCTTCCAAGGTACGCCAGACTTCCATCACTAAAGACAGGATCAACACGTACGAAGACGCACGCCCGATACACCAGCAGCCTTACCGCGTGTCGGCAAAAGAACGCGAAGTCATACGTAGGCAAGTCCGCGAGATGCTTGACGATGGCGTCATCGAACCTTCCAACAGCCCGTGGTCGTCTCCGGTCGTTCTTGTCAAAAAGAAAGACGGAACGCTACGCTTCTGTGTCGACTACCGCAAGCTCAACAACGTGACTAAAAAGGACGTGTACCCGCTGCCGCGTATTGACGACTCGTTAGATCGACTACGGCGCGCCCAGTACTTTTCTTCTCTCGATTTAAAAAGCGGGTACTGGCAAATCGAGGTAGACGAACGCGACCGCGAGAAAACAGCCTTTGTGACTCCAGATGGGCTCTATGAATTTCGAGTGCTTCCTTTTGGCTTGTGTTCAGCCCCGGCTACTTTCCAGCGAATGATGGACACTGTCCTTACTGTACTGAAGTGGCAGGCCTGTCTTGTGTACCTGGATGATGTGGTCATCTTCTCTGAAACGTTCGAGCAGCATCTTCAACGCCTACGGAGTGTGCTAGAAGCCATCCGATCGGCAGACCTCACACTTAAGCCCGAAAAGTGCCACTTTGGTTACGAAGAGCTCAAGTTCCTCGGGCATGTAGTAAGCGCCAAAGGGGTCCCACCCGATCCAGACAAGCTTGCCGCTGTGGCCACCTTTCCAGCTCCTGCCGATAAGAAGGCCTCCGGCGCTTGCTGGGTTTGTGCGCCTACTATCGCCGGTTTATTAAAGGCTTTTCGAAGATAGCGGAACCCCTGACACGCCTTACAAGGGACGATACGCCATTTGCGTGGCATTTATTTATTTATTTTATTTTATTTACACAATACTGCAGGCAGCAATGCTGCCCAAGCAGGAGAGAGTTTACAAAAGAACATTTTTTAGCAGTTTTTCAAATGAAACATAAGATGTGCATTCAACAACAAATTCCGGTAAATGATTCCATTCTTCGCTCGTAAGTGGAAAAAATGATTTCTGAAAGATATTAGTGCGGGCAAAGTACGACTGGACTACTTTAGAATGAAAAATACGTGCCGACCTGTGTGGAGCAGGGGTAATATATGTGGCATTTGCTAAACCAGTTTGATTATGAAACAATGAGTAAAAAAATTTCAGCCTGGCGACTTTACGGCGCACATGGAGCGGATCCAGTCCAAGTTGGCCTAACATACCAGAAACTGACGACGAAGTTTTGTAGTCGGAGCAAATAAACCGTGCAGTCAGGCGCTGAATTCTTTCAAGTTTATCAATTTCCTTATTACAGTATGGGTCCCACACTATGGAAGCATACTCTAGGACTGGGCGAACGAGGGAAAGATAAGTTTGCAGCTTGACAGATGAAGGTGACTTCTTTAGCTTTCTACGTAGAAAGCAAAGTTTAATGAGCAACAGGCGGCTTTTGCTGAATTACGACAGCGCCTTCAGTCAGCACCCGTTCTTGCACATTTTGACGATGATGCTGATACTGAGGTGCATACCGACGCCAGTAGCGTTGGCCTTGGCGCAGTGCTCGTCCAGCTTCAAGATGGAGTGGAAAGAGTTATAGCGTATGCCAGCTGCTCCCTGTCCCGTGCCGAGGCGAATTATTCGACTACGGAGAAAGAGTGCCTTGCGGTCGTGTGGGCGATCATCAAGTTTCGCCCCTATCTCTATGGTCGTCCCTTCAAAGTAGTGACGGACCACCATGCCGTCTGTTGGTTGGCAAGCATGCGCGACCCTTCAGAACGACTGGCACGGTGGAGCTTGCGGCTACAGGAATTTGACATCACCATCGTTTATAAGTCCGGCCGTAAGCATGAAGACGCTGACACGCTGTCCCGTGCACCCATTGATCCTGCCAGTCAGGAAACAGAGGATAATGACGGCTTCCTGGGCGCCATTAGTTCGTCAGACTTGAGCAGACGGCAGCGTGACGACGCTGAGATTCGGCCGATCATCGATCATTTAGAGGGTCACGACACAACCATACCACGCCATCTGTCCCGCTCGCTGACGTCCTTCTGTCTGCGAGATAACGTGCTTTATAAGAAGAATGCTCGTTAGACCAGCCGTGCTTACCTCCTGGTGGTTCCAAGGGACATGCGCGACGACATCCTCTTCGCTTGCCATGATGAACCAACATCTGGTCATTTAGGCTTTTCACGAACACTCGCTAGAGTAAGCGAAATGTACTATTGGCCCGGGCTTTCGGCAAGCGTCAAACAGTACGTTAAAGGCTGTCGTGAATGCCAGCGCCGCAAGACACCATCCGTTAAACCGGCTGGCTTACTTCAGCCAATTGAAGCACCTCACACGCCTTTCGACCAAGTCGGAATGGACATTCTCGGACCGTTTCCTCTTTCTGCCGACGGCAACTAATGGGTGATCGTGGCGACTGATTATTTAACACGCTATGCTGAGACGCAGGCGATCCCACGAGCCACGGCCTCAGAGGTAGTGCAATTCTTCATGCGCCACATCGTCTTGCGGCACGGTGCTCCCTCTACTGTAATAACTGACAGAGGGACAGCATTCACAGCGCAGCTTATGGACTAGGTTTTTGAATTGAGCAACACCAGGCATCGCAAGACGACCGCGTACCATCCGCAGACCAACGGACTTACCAAGCGACTGAATAAGACGGTCACAGACATGCTCGCAATGTACATTGACGTTCAACACAAAACATGGGATCGGATCTTGCCTTACGTGACCTTCGCGTATAACACCGCCGTGCAAGAGACGACGCACTTCACGCCCTTTCGCCTTCTCTACGGTCGCGAAGTCCAGACGATGCTGGACGCTATGCTGCCGTGTCAAGACGGTGACCTATCGACAACTGACGCCGAGGAATTTGCAGAGCGTGCTGAAGAAGCTCGGCAGCTCGCGCGGCTGCATATCGGCCAGCAGCAGCAGGCAGATGCACGACGCTACAATATCCGCCACAGGGACGTGTCCTACAACCCCGGGGACCAAGTTTGGGTGTGGACCCCCGTTCGCCGTCGTGGCCTCTGTGAAAAGCTGCAGAGCCGGTATTTCGGTCCGTATAAGGTGCTCCGCCGCGTCAGTGACCTAAACTTCGAAGTAGTTCCGGACACATCATCGCAGACACGGAGTAGGACACAAAGACAACCGAGCTCAGACATGGTTCATGTGCGCATGAAGCCGTACATTGCGCGTTCGTAACATTTTTTGTTTGTTTCGTTTTTTTTCTCATTCCCTTCTTTGTTTCTATTTTTCATTTATCTTTGGGAGATTGCTTCTTCGTTCATTGACTGTGCCGGCGTGACGGCTACTTTTTCTTGTGTACTTTCGCTTTGCCTGCCTTCTACTTCTTTGTCTTCTACGCTTATTTTTTTAGCATCGAGGCGATGCTTTTGTTCGAAAGGGGGGATAATGCCACCTGTAGGTAGTGGGTCGAGCCCAAGAGAAGAAAGAAGACCGCGCGCCCCTTCTCGGCTCGAGCCAGCCCCGACGGTCGCGTCTTCCGAGAGTCAGCTGCTCTACGGGTTATTAAACCTTCACGACTACTTCTCGAGGCTCGTGAGAATATGTTCAAGCCCAATAAAGAGAGGGTTACTCCTTTTCGTCTGAGCAAGCGGCGAGTACGTGTTGGTCCGTCTCTGCATGCCCGTGCACCCGGGGCACTAACCACGCGACAGTAGCCATCGTCACCGCACGGCACTACACTTTTATTCACACGCTTTCGTTCCACCAACGACAAGAGCCGCCCTTCGTCGCGGGGAAATCGCATCACCAGTGCCAGTGGCGACAACACCCAAGGGAGCGTCACAAGGAGCATTACTCGTAGGTGTTCGCCGTCACCCCTTGGGGGCGCAGTGTTCCCTGTCAGAAACGGCGGTACCGGGGACCGACCTCAGCAGCTGATGCCGCAGACGAGCGTAGCCCTCCCCACCTCACACCACCCTGCTCCTTGTAAGCGTAGATGAGATCGCCCACGCGGTAGCAACTCAGTGGCCGCCAGCAACTCCGCACACGCGCAGGCCGTCTCCCCTCAGCTCCTCCTCCACGTTCCGCCTCATGCTTTCTTATTTCTTCTCTCGCTGCGCTCCGCGTTCGCTTTCATCTTTCGCTGTGCTCGTTCGCTCGGTTACGAGGGACGCCAATGCACGCCGACGCTCAGCGCAGGCGCCTACGAGCTGCGCTCTAACAGCACGTAGAGGGCTCAGGTGCAGTGTCTCGCATACTACTACTGTACAGTACATGCCACCTAGGCCAAACAGCTAGGCTAGTGTAATCACATGATCACGTGACTGGCTGCGTGATCACGCAAACTTGATGCGCGGGTCAGTTGGCATTGTTAGTGCACTGCTCACGGTGCAAGTGCACCAATTTTTGAAAACCGCTTGATTGTGGCGAAGTAAAAGGACCAGAGCGCTCAAGAGATATGTGAGACTTCATTTATACGTATGACGGGGAACCAGTGTGTTAGCTCTCCATCCAGAGGATTATTGGGTAGTGAGACTGCTTATTGTCATTTTAAAACAAATGTCACCCTAGCCATGTCATGTGCACTTTTCGTATTTGCGTGAGCAACATGCATTCAGATTTATCTATTCCAACACTTTCATCTTTCGCACCATATCGCTGTGTGAGTAATACAACTTAACTGTTAGTAGTGCTCTTTCCTGTCGCCTGGTTTCTTTCCTTATGAATTTTGTGCTAAATAAGGCTCTTTCGTGGTAAAAGAGTAGTAGTTTAACACATAATCTAGCTACATGGCAGTTCGCCATAAATGAGTGTTAGCATCCTGTGAAAACATGTCTATGAAGAAAAGTGCAGATAGAGCACTTTAAAAAACTGTCAGTCCTTCCACTGGGGTGGAGATGAAAGACCAGCGAAGCTGTACTATGGTAGGAAATTATGAATTTCCAATTAGGGCTATTAGGATTTGATGGTGTAATTGGTTATTTGAACTGTTAAAGAATGAGAAATATGAATGATCCGGTGGTTTTCATTTATGTAGTGACCACAGGGACCATGGCCTTATGGCGTTAAAACCATCGAGACCGGTGATTGCTTCGAACACGAACGGTTTATTGAAGAAGTGAAGTAGCGCGCGCTCGCCCCAAGGAGCCGTTCTCTTGCTCTTCATCTTCGAGTATTTTGATGATGATATTTTACAAGCTCCCGCCCACCCAACTTGCACCGAGATATACTTTGGCGGGCTATTTGAAGCACTCTTCAAGACGGTAGATATTGTTCACAGATCTTCTGAGAAACTCTTTGTTGCCTGTCCGAAGCAGGCAAGCTCTTGGTACTTCGTCGCGTCCAGGGTAACTTTTTTTCAATTCAGCCCATTTTCCAAAACGTTCTTGGACCTCAGTCTTCAAATAAAACCACATCGCCTTGGACAATGGTTTCGCTTGTCGTGTCTTGTTTTTGACAGTAGCTCCCATTTCCTTGAGATATTCGTGGTGTCATATCTTCCACCAAGCTTTCACTAGTTGGCATCTACTTCGCCATGCTTCTTCAACGTCTTCGTGTTATGGTCTTCTTTGTCCGTCTTGAAGCTGTTGGCGACTGCCTATGATGTCTGCAGGAGTCAGTGGCATGGACTCATTAGGTTCACCATACACGTAAGTTAACGGTCGATTGTTGAGCGCTCCTTCAACTTCTGCTACAATTTTGCGTAGCTCCTCCACTGAAGTTGTTTTTCTTGAGAGTATTTTTAGCATCGATGTCTTTAGGCTTCGTATGAGGCGTTCGTAGAATTCTCCCTACCACGGGGCGCACCCGGCCATTGTTTTCCATTGTATTTGGCGTATACAACAGTAATCCTTCACCCGTTCATGTCCAACAGCTTCAAGCATTCAGTTGATTTCCTTCTCGGTATTGTTTTACAATGTCGTGTTTGCTTTTCGCATAAAGTGTTCCGGTGAAGTCAACTCCTGTGATTTGAAATGGCCCTGATTCGTTGATTTTGTCCGCCAGGAGGGGGACAGTTTGTACGCGGCGGCGCTCGATCAGAAGAAGCCATGGGACGACCAAAAATAGTTCTCGAAGAAGAGGCCCCCGCTTAGCGAAGCAAGCATCACTGCTAAGCGGGAGAGGCAGCAGCACCCTAGCATCAGCCAAGTTACAGCCTAGCATCAGCCATAATAAGCCCTTACGATCGTCCAGCTACGCTACCTTGCGCGGCCGAGTGCAAGCTTAAGCCTTTTTTGCATTTCGCCGCCATCAAAATGGAGCCATTCTGACCCGTATTTGATCACGCGCCCTCTGGCTGAGCAGCGCATTTACTTCACTGGTAGAAGGGCAGTTTCCGAGTAATTGATTAGCTTGACCTGTCCGTACTGCTCTTGAAAGTACATTTATGCTTTTGTTACTTTTGATACTTCAATACTAGTAATTAATGTTAATAAAATAACATGTGCGTCTTTTTATAACACTTTTTTGAGTTGCCTGCTAATTGTGACGGCTTATTCTACCACAGTAATGCATGCTCCTTTACGACTCATAAGCATTGCAGGAAACATTTTATCTTAGATTTGTTCGCTGTCGCCTATGTTCTGAATGCCCAACCATTCTTATCTGTATTAACATAGGCCAAACTAATTTTGCCTAGTGTTAACCTATTGCATGACTGAAAAGAAATTGTTGGCTTTTGTTTAGTTTTTCAGGTGCCCTGCAAACTCTCGTCCAAGAAGCATATTCCAATAGTCTTCTGTCCGAAGACTGGTTGCATAGAAGTACCATTAGAAGTTTCAATAAACAACACTTGCGAGATCTATGACATGATCTTGCTTAAACCAGAGGACTTAAAAGAATAATGAAAGCTAAAACGGGTTTACAGAAAAATATGCATAGAGCATACTTATCTGTTAAATTTACCATTGCAAGTCATTACTTCTCCTGACATTTCTTCGCCTCAAAATTACGCTTCACCATACATTTGTGAACAAACCCATGCAGCAACACAACAATGCAGTGTGTGTATTTTTGCGTCAAGCAACATACCAGGCAAACCTATATGTGACAGAGGCATACTTGGAACAAGCACTACGCCGATGTAGTTGTCGTCAAGGCTGGTCACAAATTCATAAGTTCACCAAATAGATGTAAATTGTGTATTATTTAAGGTGACATCCAACCATACTAAACAAACCTAGTCCAAATAGGGGTACAAATAGATACGAACAGGTGTAAACAGTACGGGACTAAACGGCATCAAACAGGAATGGGTTGAACGGGGCCGGACTGAACAGGACTAACAGGGTTAAATAGCGCAGGACTGAAAAGGTTAAAACGGGACTGGAATAGGCAGGTTCAAACGGGGACAAATTGGACCTGGTACAAACGTGGTCCCGTTCCATAATCCTTTTTTATGATGGGACCCGCTTGGAAACAAATGGGATTTGTTAATAGGGAGCTGCACTTCACTGTGCGACTTTATGGTTGGAAACACGAGACAGGCTAGCGCACACGGTACTGAAATGCTAGAGCGGCTTATGCACAAATGTGCTATCTCTGGCAAGATTCTTCAACTGCGTAGCTCAGGTGGTGCTAAATATGACTCATGGCCCGATATGGCTTGTGATTGGTTATAAAGCGTGTAATCCGATGTCTCTCCTTCAACAGGTGCTGAATCCAGAGATCATGGAGCACACCTGGACTTTCGACCAGCTCACTTCTGCCTACGAGCTGTTGAACGTGTCTGATGCTCACTCTGTCATCGGCTTCATCCAGTCCGTGATACAAACCAGACGGGATGCCACCAGTGATCTCTCGGTGGTCCACTGGAAGGGCGGATTCCTCAGCACGACCGCGAACCTTGCATACCCTTACAAGGTTCTAGAAGTTCCACTTCCGGTCTTCAGCCTTCAGAGGGCGCTAGACCTCTCAGTGCGCCACCTACAATTGGCCAGAATTGGTCCACGAGTCTACCATACTTTATACAAGGCACTGTATTTCACCAGCACTGATTTGGCGCTGGACAACATGACATGGAATCCACTTCGGTACTTCGACACTGCGGCGGACTGCCTCTGGGAGCAATACTCTTCGGTTGGGCGCAAGGTGGCCAATTCTTCGTCGCACTCGCCACTGCCATCTCTAAACATAGGCAACGCTCTGGACAATTTGTTCGATGCTCTTGCCCTCGGCAGCAGTTTTGACGCGTATTGGTTCTACGTCGCCGCGAAGCACAAGCTTTACCGCTTAAAAGGCAGTGAGAATCTCGATGCGACGAGAATGTTCTTCGTCGAGTACGCGAGGAACTTGTGCGAAAGTCGGAAGGTAGGGATCCTCGCTGGCCGCAGACGAGTAAGTACGTCAGAGGCAATCAGTCCAGCATGGTACAAGGTGAATGGTCCTTTGATGAACACAAAAGAGTTTGCCAAAGCCTTCTCGTGTCCAGCCGGTTCCTTCATGAATCCATCCAGCAAGTGTCCGCTCATACGCAAGCATCGCTGAGAAGCAGTGGTGGCGTCCGTGCTTGCTTTCTTTTCTTTCTTTGCATAAAAGTTGTCAACAACACTAATGAATGCCTTGTATTGCTGTCAAGGCTCGTTCATTGCATTTAAGACGGCTCTTTTTGTGGCTTTGTTTCCATAGAAAGAATAAAGGCAGTAGATGGCAATTCTCAGGGTACATTTTTCTCGTGCGTTTTTTCTGGATTTAGTACGAAACTGATCGGGTTAGATGCCTAATTGGGAATGCTTTTTCGTCTAAGTATATTTGATCAAATATACTTTAAAGCACATTTGGCATAAGAGAGATGCGAAATTCTGCCTACGTGTATTGCTGTAGCCTCCTGGAAACATTTATGTAAGCGTGCCTAAATTTGTAGGCTCCGACTAAAGGTCGTCTCCCTCGAGCTTTTTCACAGCGCAGCTCTTACGCAATTCATTGTAACGTAACACAGCCGAATTCTCCTGATGTAATAGCGTAAAGAGAAGTGCAATGTGCAAGAGGCTTTGACACTCTGTGAAGTTTTGGGCGAGAATGTGGCGGCCGCATTCTGCAGCAAGAAATGCGCAACAAATGAAGCAAAAAATGCGGCAGCCGCATTTTAGATGATGGCGAAAACGCTCGAGGCCCATTTACTTAGATTTAGGTGCACGTTAAAGACCCCAGGTGGTAGAAATCTCCGGTATAC
Source organism: Dermacentor silvarum (assembly GCF_013339745.2). Lineage (NCBI taxonomy): Eukaryota > Metazoa > Arthropoda > Arachnida > Ixodida > Ixodidae > Dermacentor > Dermacentor silvarum. The sequence continues at coordinate 262,164,266 of NC_051155.1, forward strand.
ATTTCCGCCGCTTCCCTTCAGGTGCCGGTTAGGCCGCGCTCGCGCAGGATCTTAGGCTACGTTCACACTTGGTCTGGAAGCTGTTGGAAGCGGCAAAATCTTGCAAAAATCCGCCCGCCTAGGCGGCAAAACAGGCAGAAAAACAGGCTGCGAGCCAAGTCGGTCTCGGGCCGATTTTTTCGCTATGGAGAAGCGGAAACGCGGCGGAAAGTCGTTCTGCTTCACTGGAAGCTACACTAGCATGTAAACAACCGGTCCTAAAATTGAACCTGGCACCAAAAGTGTAGGCTGTAATGCTGATCGACGCAATCAAGAACCAGCCCTTGCTCTACGACAAGAGTGGCACTAAAACGTACTGTCAGCAATACTCGCGATAGTATTCAACGTCGCGCGACCGGAGGTGCGGCAACGAAGCCTTCGCGTGACACAACTTCGCGCGCTTTTGCAAATCCAGGCAAACCCACCACCGCCGTTTCCGAGGTGTCCGCGTCTTCCGTTTATTTATTGTCCATTTCTAGAAAACAAGTAGGTAGAAGTATAAAAGCCATTTCTTCTTCCACTTCCACGGCAGACAATAGTTAGGCAGATTCCTCGTTGGCGCTCCATAATTTTCCTCGCACGTGTACGGTATGTTGCAGAAGTCGCGGGGTGCTTTTCTCGTCGCGACGATAGATTGGGAGCGTAGGTCTCACGTATACGACGCGCAGGCTTTGGCGAGCTACAACACAAGGGCCAGCCCGGGTTTTAGCTGTGGTGTTCCCGTTGCCCCTTTGGTGTCCTGGAGGCGCCGACAATACGAAATGATGAAATGATACTACAACTTGTAAATAAAAGCTATTAAAGAAATATGATCATGCCTAGGCACCAACCTGTGACTCAGCGCTACCGCCCCCGTGTGAGGAGAATTACGGAACGCCAACGAGGAATTTACCGAAGGTCGCAGATGACACGCGAACTTGCGTAAAATGATCACTTTTGATGACGGTACGTGGGTCAAAGAATGAACATACCGCTCGAAATAATGCGATAATGAGCGCCACCACGCCGACAAACGTATACGCAGACGAGATGGATCTGGACGAAAACGGCAGCGGCGGCCGCGGCGGTAAAAACAAATGTGAACAACTAGGACAGGCGCGGAAAAAATTTTCCACCCGCTTTCGCCTTTCCGCCCGCTTTGGCCTTTCCGCCCGCTTGCCGCTTCCCAAGTGTGAAAGTAGGCTTAGTCCGCGCGAGAAACGTCTCTTGTTTGTGATTGCGCCACTACGGAAGGCTGGTAATTACTGTTGTGTTGTTGAATCCCAAACCAGCAATTACGGAAGGCTGGTAGTTGCTGTTTTGTTGTGGAATCCCAAACCAGCAATGTACACACGAAGGGGTTGATGACAGCAGTGGAATTCCACCGACTCGCAACAGAATGGACCAAACAGACAGCCGACAAGCATGAATTACTGCTGTGCGCAGTACAGCGTAAGTAAACTCTTGTTGCAGGCGCTGACAGTTCTCGTCATTGATTATGTGCACTATGCACTGAACAAGACCGGAGTTCATTCCTGCATCACTAGCACACCAATCAGTCGAGATTCTGTGAAGTACAAGGCCGCTTCCTGTTTGCACCGGTGTAAGTGAAGCAGAAATGAGTTGCACGCACTACTTAAAATGCGTACACATACCATATCTATGCAGTGCGGTGAAATATTCTGTACAATTCTGAATCTGTTGACGTAAAGGCAAATGACGGCTGCACGCTCGCACACAGCGGAAGACACAGCGGCCCACGCACTTGCCGCAGGAAATTCAACCCAGTCGTATGAGGGAGCAGGGCGACGGAAGCTTCGAAAAAAAGCCTTACGCGTTTTTGCGCATATTTAAGTTTTCTAGCGCAAAGACGCAGCGAACAAGCTAATGCTATGGGAGTAGGTATAGCCTAGTCACACGTGCATTTTCACGCGCATAGCCGTCCTTGACTTGTGAAACTCACTTCGCCCGAACGAGGACGACGCCATCTACGCTTAACGGAAATTAACAATTAATGATGTCTTCTCCGATCGCACGGGTCGTCTCAATGATTCGTTTTCGAAGACTGGTCCATTCAGTGGGCTGTCCCATGTCTGTGATATACATGTATAGAGTCTGCTTAAACTACCGATATTTATTATCGATCACGTGACGTAGAGGAAAGCAGAAGCTTGCCCCCCCCCCGGACCCCCCCCCGAAAAAAATTTCTGGCTACGCCCCTGCCTCTAGCGACGCCAATTTCACGGTCGAGCAGTAAGTGATGATCGCCCTCGATGACGCCATCCATGTCTGCAGACACTTCGGTACCGACGGAAATCATTACGCTTGAGCGAGGCGGAACGGTGACTTGTTCTTCAAGCACATTCAAGGCATGGTAACTGATGCTTGCGTCCGGCGGTATTGTGTTGAAAGCGTTATCGACTCGGACCTTAAGTTGATGACTTCACCATGTTGGTGTAGAAAGTCCAAGCCTAGGATGACGTCCCTGGAGCAGTGCTGCAGGATTACGAAGCTCGCCGGGTAAGTGCGGTTGTTTACCGTGACTCGCGCTGTGCAGATTCCAGCCAGCGTTATTAGGTGACCTCCCGCTGTCCGTATATCGGGTCCTTGCCAGGCCGTCTTCACCTTCTTTAACTTGGCGGCGAACGCGCCACTGAAAACTGAATAGTCGGCGCCAGTGTCGACGAGAGCGGTGACGTTATGACCATCGATGAGCACGTCTAGATCGGTAGACCGGCGTCTGGCGTTGCGGTTAATTCGTGGCGTCGGATCACGGCTTTTGTCGGCTTGCTCTACTGCTGCTACGTCGCGTCGGAAGGTCTTCGTTCGGCGGCGATGTGTTGTCAAGGCTGTTGCTAGGCGGCGTGCTGATATCTCGTCGTGATGATTCGCGAATCGTCGTCGTCGGCGGCGGCGAAGGATCTTCGGTATTGCGTCGTACAGCAACCGCACATCAATCGGTTGCTGCTTTTAGTTTCCCGGGTATGGGCTGGGAGATCGGCCCCGGGTGGGACCGTTGTACTGACGGTGATGCGGCGAGATGTAGCGGCCTGGTGACGGCGAGCGTGAGGATCGTCGTGGTTGCCACTGGGCTCCGGCGAGGTAGTCGGCGATGTCGCGCGGTCGTTCACCTCGATCGGGACGCGGCGCGTTGACGGGAAACCCTCGTAGGCCCATCTCGCGGTATGGGCATCGGCGGTAGACATGGCCGGCTTCCCCGCAGTGATAGCAGAGCGGGCGGTGGTCGGGGGCGCGCCAAATGTCCGTCTTCCTCTGGTAGCTGTGCTGGGCGACGGGTGGGCGTGCTGGCGGCGGCGGTGGTGGACGACGGAACTGCGGCGTTACGGGGCCCTGGCGCGAGCGCGGAGGGGGGGGGGGGGGGGGGGGCTTGACGACGAGTGACGGCGGCGTAGGTCAGCGCTTCCGGCTGGGGTTGCGGCGATTGTGGCTGCACATCGGGAACTCCAAGTGAGCGCTGAACTTCGTCTTTGATGACGTCGGCGATAGATGCCACGTGAGGCTGCGACCTGGGAAAGCGCTTATGCAGCTCCTCGCGAACGACCGCTCTGATGGTCTCGCGCATGTCGTCGGCGCTAGCGCTTCAGCGTCGGCGTAGTTGGTCAGGGCACGGCGGTTGTATTGCCTGACGCGCACTTCAAGCGTCTTCTCGATCGTTGTAGCCTCGGAAAGAAATTCGGCGACAGTCTTGGGCGGGTTGCGCATCAATCCAGTGAATAGATGCTCTTTGACGCCCCGCACAAGAACCGAACTTTCTTTTCCTCAGACATATCGGGGTCGGCGTGGCGGAAGAGGCGAATCATCTCCTCCGTGAAGATCGCGATGTTCTCGTTCGGCAATTGCACTCTGGTTTCTAATAAAACTTCGGCCCTTTCTTTTCGCACGACATTCGTGAAAGTCCTCACGAAGTTCTCACGAAATAGTTCCCACGTCACCAGGGTGGTCTCTCTGTTCTCAAACCAGGTCCGAGCAGCATCATCCACTGAAAAATAAACATGGCGCAGCTTGTCGTCGTCGCTCCATTTGTTGAACGTCGCGGTCCTCTCGTATGTCTCCAGCCAGGTTTCAGGGTCTTCAGCGGATGATCCACGAAAAGTCGGTGGCTCCCGAGGTTGCTGCAGACGAAGGGGGGAATCTGGTGCTGCCATTTTGGTCGTTGACTTGGCCTTGATTGCAGTGGTCTTTTCGGGAAGAAGTCCGAACTCCGGCACAAGTCCTTGCTGCCTACGGCTAGCTCGCTGGTCCTTGGCGACGTTGGTCTCGTCCTCCTGTTTCGGGCTTGGGTCACGGCTTTGCGGGGGCGTTCGGTACATGAACGGACTAGCACCTCCACCAGATGTCACGTAGTAGTGACGGTAGAGAAAACAGTCGCAAAACTGTGTATGACGAAACTGGTTGTTATTGGGCGAACCTGTGCCCACAAAAGCAAGCTACACTCAAAGCACAACGATAGCCCAATGACGAAAGCCCAATGAATAATATACACGGTCTATGTTAAGTGGAATTGGAATAAAAAAAAAGTTGTCGCAGTTTCACCTGAAAGGTGAAGCATCAATTGTGATAGCAAATTTGAAGAGAGCTATACGGAGTAATGATAGCAGCTTTATCAGCTGTATAAACTTGGACATGCAGCAGCACCGGCAACACGCACAACTGTTGTCGACGCCGTCGGCGTTTTGCCCGCGTTCGCTCAAAATGCGTGCGGCGTTGGTGACTGTTGCCGGAGCCTCTGATATAAATAGGCACTTGGTGCCGCAGCTAAACGTCGCCTCCCTTCCCTCCCCCCCCCCACGGCCTTTCGTGCGTCGGAAGAAGGCACGTTTGCTCTACATATATGGTGATTGTAGAGGAGGAAAGAGACGCCTACTTCTGCAGCCCTTAAGGGAGCACAGAGTAGAACGCTTGTTTGTTCGCCGTGCGTTCGCTCCCCGTGAAAGCGCGCGTCCCTCGCGCCATTTCACTCGCACATACAGCGTTCGGCGCGCGGTGACGATTTCATCTCCATGACGTCATACGGAACCTCACGGCGACGGCGACGGCGACGCCGACGGCAGAAATCTGCTTTTGAGTGTCCATATAATTGCTATCGCAATAAAAGGCATTTGCTCAGGTTTTCATCAGTAAACTGTGGTAGTGATGCTCTAATTCAAGATAGACGCCTGCCTTCGTCCCGCTTAATAAATTCCCATTTGATAGAGTTTTTACATAGCTGATGTGCATTCTCATCTTAATTTCTAGCCATGAACAGCCACTTTGTTCTAGTGCATTGCATATCGCAAGCTTGCGCCGTTTCATTTCTTAATTTATATCGCGGCCACATTGAATTCGCGCAACGATGATTGAACGGTTTTCTGAGTGTGAATGGAATCAGCGATAAGCATGAAATACATTTTCTGGTGCACTCACTATTTTCTTCTGATCGAGGGGTAGCACGTGGGCTAACACTTTCATTGTTTTATGCTTGGATGAACGGCTAGACCGGACGAAACAAATTGTGCGTGCCTGGGTAACTTCAGTGGGTATTGAGTGCTGCCCGATTGATCCGTGTTCACGTCATCCACGCCCTGCACAAGGAACCTTCATGTTAGCGAAGCATGGTACACTTATCACTTTAATGTGAAATAACGACTTTTTTTCGCGCTTTGAGATTTACTCACTCCACTATGAACAAAAATTTAGCGGAGGCAGAGGAATGCCAAGCCGCCGGCGCCGCTAAGCTGGGACCGCTGGCCGCGGCGCCATCTATCTGCTCGCAGAAGAACTACTCGGTGCGCCCGCGCGCGGCCGAACATAATCTGGACGCCCGCTCGCGCCCAGTGTCAACACCTAAATATTCTTCCACCGTGATTAATACGCAATAAACCACTTCCAATGCGCGGCTGCTATTGGTCGCTGCGGTCGGCTGCACTGCGGCCGCCGCGGGGTGCCGCCACGAGTCCACTCGCTGCTCGCTGTGGACGACTGCGTTTGGATTACGTTTAGTGCGTCGTAGGCACCAAAATCTCAAGTCCTGGTATCTACGTTAACATCCATAATGAAATTTGAACTGCGCGTCACGCTGACACTTCGAAGGCAGATCGTTGTGGCCCCGCCCCACTCCTCCGTAGCCATCGCAGTGCAAGGCATTGAAGCAGGAAGGGGAGCACAGCGCAGGCCGTCTTTGATTGCCAATAACTCCGCTTCTGCTGAACGCATTGAAGTACTTTTTGTGGCAAAGTATTTCTGAAACAGCCTATTTTCACTTCAAATCTCTTTCTACACTTTCATAAAGAGTAGTTGAGGGCCCCTGTAACATCTACAGTGCACCGAACGTAAGGCAGGACGACGTTGTTTATCTACTTGCACAACTTTGCAAACAGGGTTGTTGATTGTAGGTGACTTCAATGCCTTCTATCCGGCCATGGATTTACGCAACGCAAACACACAAGACCGCCGACTTGCTAAAGCTCTCTCAGTTCGTCGCAAGACCATGCTGACGGAACCTGATTAACCCACTCGATTAGGTAATAACGTCATCAGGGACACATGTCCCGATCTCACGATAGTCAGAGAGGTTAGTCACCACTGTTGGTGCAACGTCATGGTTAATCTGGGCAGCGATCATCATATACTAGCTACAGAACTTCCGGTAGCAGCCACGCGCGCCCCAGAACGCATCATAAACATAACAAAGTGGGAGGCATTTAGGCGTAACCGAACATCCACTAACCTTCAGCAGTCGACTCTCCGTCCCTTGAGACTTGGATCAAGCAGCTCCAGTCCGATTTGAAAACAGCAATGAAATGCATCACTGCGACTACGGAGACGCCGAATGGGGATAGGCATCTGCTGCGCCTATGGGACGGCCACAGAGGCTTGACACGGCGGTAGCGGCGGCTGAAGCATAACCGAAAACTTCGTCTCCGCATTGCCTGCCTATCTGTTGAGGTATATGACTACGCGAACACCCTCACTAGGAACAATTGGCGATCGCCTAAACGGCACACTAAGCACACCTTGAACGTGATGTATACTCCGCGCTCTCTTAAATCCCCCGCAAACAAAAACACACACTGCTAACACACTCCGCACCATACTCCACAAATCAGGGTTTGACGATACCACCCTGCTGCGCACCTTACAGCGACGCCACATAAACAAGGGTGCCTGTCACGCTTACCGCGATAACCCGCATGTACACAATACACTCCTAGATGACATTAGAGAAGCAGAGGTTAGGGCGGCCTTGCAGAACATTAAGCGTATAATGAAGAGAATGACATCCCGGGCTGAGCGATCATCATCACGAGGAAAAGGCACGAGATCGGCGCTCGAACACCACCATCTTGTTCTCCCTGCGTACTATTCCGAGCTACCGCCTGTTTGTTGGACTCGCCCAATCAGAACATTTTACAACTCTTTACATTTGGTGGAAGTGCTAGGTACGCACATCGCCGGCACCCTGGAACTCCGATCCCACACGTTGCACTCGACTATGGACTCTGACGCTACCCAACCACCGGAACCTCTCCGGCCGCGATTTGCCCCGGTCCGGTTCGCCAGCGAGACCCCCCAGGATTTTTGGGTACGGAAGACCAGGACGTCGAGGACTGGCTGTCATCCTACGAAAAAGTTAGTGGGCCCAACAAGTGCGATGACGCTGCTAAGTTGAGTACCGCGAACGTTTACCTGGCTGGCATGGCGAAGCTGTGGTATACGAACCACGAATCTGAATACGAGAACTGGTCCACTTTCAGGTAGGCAATATCGGCCGTTTTCCGTCGCCCTGCCGTGCGGAAGTTACGCGCCAAACAACGGCTGCGCACACGGGCACAGGAACCTAATGAAAACTTTACCGCCTAATATATTGAGGACGTAATAATCGATCTCTGCAGGCGCGTCGATGCCTCAATGAGCGAAAGTGCCAAAATACAGCATATTATGAAGGGTGTCGATGACGATGTCTTTCAAATGTTTCTTGCGAAGTCTCCTGGCACTGTGTCAGAAGTGATGATGATATGTGGTGTTTTGTGGCGCAAGGGCCAGGTATGGCCAAAGAGCGCCATGACTGATAATGTTGTGTTAAGCGCTGATTGATTAGTTGCGATGATAGGATGTAAAATGGCTGTAAAGTGGCCTAAAATCAATCGCTATCGTAGTAGCGTAAAACGATATATAGTATAAAATTATGATAGTCATATGTGGAGTGGTCTATGGGTACAGTACGAATGACAAGTGATCATGAGGCTAAAATGCAAGAGAATGAAAATAGCACGTAGGCCTCCTTAAGGCCTTTGAGCCCAAAGGCTGAGCCAGGTGCTTTCTTTAACGCAGCTACCGCTGCAGAAACCTCTGTTAAGAGGCCGTGCTACGGATTGCCTGGGGCTATAACATGAAAACTGTGTACATCTTTTAAGAATTCCAACAACGATTGATATTTAAACAGAGGTTCTATACCTAAGATCATTAGAGGATGAAGTGGAATTTGCTGCCGGTGTGGTAATGGAAAATGTTTTTTTTTTTCGATTAGCGTTCAATTCAGTGCATTGCAGCAGGATGCGAAGCACGGTAAGTGGCTCATCACATTTATCACACGTGGGTGAATCACCACCGGAGAAGAGGTAAGCGTGTGTACTGTATGTGTGTCCTATCCTAAGTCTGCAAAGTGTTACTTCTGTGCGGCGGTTCTTTGATACCGGCGGCCAGTTGCCAAGATGCGGCTTGATAACATGCAGTTTATTTTCTGTTGCTCTATCCCACAACCGCTGCCAATAAGCCCTCAGCTTTTTCTTTAGGGTGGGCTTGAGGTCCATTACAGGGACAGTCGTGGAAGAGTTGGAAACGTTCGCGTGGACGGATGTGGCTAGCTGGTCAGCCAACATGTTACCTTCTATCTTTCGGTGCCCCGGCACCCAGCATACTACGATATGTTCCTTGGACGCATAGGTGGTGCATAGTGCAGAGTAAAGGGATAGAATTACAGGGTTTTTATATTTTTTGACAGTTTTTAAAGCGTTTACGACGCTCAATGAGTCTGTGTTTATAACTGCCTTTGGGATATTAGATTCTTTAATGTGTTTAACGACGGCCAATATCGCGCGGGCCTCTGCTGTGAAAATACTTGTGTTAGAGTGCAGAACACCGGCATCCGAAAAGGACGGAATGACCGCTGCGTAAGACACGCGGGTATTACACTTCGATGCATCTGTAAAAAATTCAGGATAGGAGTATTTGTGCTGTAGTTCGAGGAAGTACATTCGTGCCCGCGTAAAATGTAGCCCAATCTGGCTATTATTAGCCCTATCTGGCAACCCTAGACGTGGCAGCGGGCACAGCCAAGCAGTAGCAGCAGTGAGGGCGCCTGGGAGCATGCGCCAGCCATCGTGTAGTCGAGGTGAGGCGTGGCAGCGAACACAGCCAAGCAGCAGCAGTGAGGGCGCCTGGGGAGCGTGCTTCAGCAATCGTGTAGTCGAGGTGAGACGTGGCAGCGGGCACAGCCAAGTAGCAGTAGTGAGGGCGCCTGGGGAGCGTGCGTCAGCCAACGTGTGGTCGAGGTGACACGTGGCAGCTGGCACAGCCAAGACACAGAAGCAGTGAGGGCGCCTGGGGAGCATGCGTCAGCCATCGTGTAGTCGAGGTGAGACGTGGCAGCGGGCACAGCCAAGCAGCAGCAGCAGTGAGGGCGCCTGGGAAGTGTGCGTCAGCCATCGTGTAGTCGAGGTGAGACGTGGAAGCGGGCACAGCCAAGCAGCAGCAGCAGTGAGGGCGCCTGGGGAGCGTGCGCCAGCCATCGTGTAGTCGAGGTGAGACGTGGCAGCGGGCACAGCCAAGCAGCAGCAGCAGTGAGGGCGCCTGGGGAGCGTGCGCCAGCCATCGTGTAGTCGAGGTGAGACGTGGCAGCGGGCACAGCCAAACAGCAGCAGCAGTGAGGGTGCCTGGGGAGCATGCGTCCGCCATCGTGTGGTCGAGGTGAGACAGGGCAGCGGGCACAGCCAAGCAGCAGTGAGGGTGCCTGTAGAGCGTGCGTCATCCATCGTGTAGTCGAGGTTAGACGTGGCAGCGGGCACAGCCAAGCAGCAGCAGCAGTGAGGGCGCCTGGGGAGCCTGCGCCAGCCATCGTGTAGTCGAGGTGAGACGTGGCAGCGAGCACAGCCAAGCAGCAGCAGCGAGGGCGCCTGGGGAGCGTGCGTCAGCCATCGTGTAGTCGAGGTGAGACGTGGCAGTGGGCACAGCCAAGTAGCAGTAGTGAGGGCGCCTGGGGAGCGTGCGTCAGCCAACGTGTAGTCGGGGCTAGACGTTGCAGCAGGTACAGCCAAGCAGCAGAAGCAGTGAGGGCGCCTGGGGAGCTTGCGTCAGCCATCGTGTAGTCTAGGTGAGATGTGGCAGTGGGCACAGCCAAGCAGCAGCAGCAGTGAGGGCGCCTGGGGAGCGTGCGTCAGCCATCGTGTAGTCGAGGTGAGACGTGGAAGCGGGAACAGCCAAGCAGCAGCAGCAGTGAGGGCGCCTGGGGAGCGTGCGCTAGCCATCGTGTAGTCGAGGTGAGACGTGGCAGCGGGCAAAGCCAAGCAGCAGGAGCAGTGAGGGCGCCTGGGGAGCGTGCGTCAGCCATCGTGCAGTCGAGGTTAGACGTGGCAGCGGGCACAGCCAAACAGCAGCAGCAGTGAGGGTGCCTGGGGAGCATGCGCCAGCCACCGTGTAGTCGAGGTGAGACGTGGCAGTGGGCAAAGCCAAGCAGCAGGAGCAGTGAGGGCGCCTGGGGAGCGTGCGTCAGCCATTGTGTAGTCGAGGTGAGACGTGGCAACGGGCACAGCCAAGCAGCAGTGAGGGTGCCTGTAGAGCGTGCGTCATCCATCGTGTAGTCGAGGTGAGACGTCGCAGTGGGCAAAGCCAAGCAGCAGGAGCAGTGAGGGCGCCTGGGGAGCGTGCGTCAGCCATCGTGTAGTCGAGGTGAGACGTGGCAGCGGGCACAGCCAAGCAGCAACAGTGAGGGTGCCTGGGGAGCGTGCATCAGCCATCGTGTAGTCGAGGTTAGACGTGGCAGCGGGCACCGCCAAGTAGCAGCAGCAGTGAGGGCGCCTGGGGAGCGTGCGCCAGCCGTCGTGTAGTCGAGGTGAGACGTGGCAGCGAGCACAGCCAAGCAGCAGCAGTGAGGGCGCCTGGGGAGCGTGCGTCAGCCATCGTGTAGTCGAGGTGAGACGTGGCAGCAGGCACAGCGAAACAGCAGCAGCAGTGAGGGTGCCTGGGGAGCATGCGTCCGCCATCGTGTGGTCGAGGTGAGACGTGGCAGCGGGCACAGCCAAGCAGAAGCAGCAGTGAGGGCGCCTGGGGAGCGTGCGTTAGCCATCGTGTAGTCGAGGTGAGACGTGGCAGCAGGCACAGCGAAACAGCAGCAGCAGTGAGGGTGCCTGGGGAGCATGCGTCCGCCATCGTGTGGTCGAGGTGAGACGTGGCAGCGGGCACAGCCAAGCAGCAGTGAGGGTGCCTGTAGAGCGAGCGTCATCCATCGTGTAGTCGAGGTGAGACGTGGCAGCGGGCACAGCCAAGCAGCTACAGTGAGGGTGCCTGGGGAGCGTGCGTCAGCCATCGTGTAGTCGAGGTGAGACGTGGCAGTGGGCAAAGCCAAGCAGCAGGAGCAGTGAGGGTGCCTGGGGAGCGTGCGTCAGCCATTGTGTAGTCGAGGTGAGACGTGGCAGCGAGCACAGCCAAGCAGCAGCAGTGAGGGCGCCTGGGGAGCGTGCGTCAGCCATCGTGTAGTCGAGGTGAGACGTGGCAGTGGGCACAGCCAAGTAGCAGTAGTGAGGGCGCCTGGGGAGCGTGCGTCAGCCAACGTTTAGTCGGGGCTAGACGTTGCAGCAGGCACAGCCAAGCAGCAGAAGCAGTGAGGGCGCCTGGGGAGCTTGCGTCAGCCATCGTGTAGTCTAGGTGAGATGTGGCAGTGGGCACAGCCAAGCAGCAGCAGCAGTGAGGGCGCCTGGGGAGCGTGCGTCAGCCATCGTGTAGTCGAGGTGAGACGTGGAAGCGGGCACAGCCAAGCAGCAGCAGCAGTGAGGGCGCCTGGGGAGCGTGCGCCAGCCATCGTGTAGTCGAGGTGAGACGTGGCAGCGGGCAAAGCCAAGCAGCAGGAGCAGTGAGGGCGCCTGGGGAGCGTGCGTCAGCCATCGTGCAGTCGAGGTTAGACGTGGCAGCGGGCACAGCCAAACAGCAGCAGCAGTGAGGGTGCCTGGGGAGCATGCGCCAGCCACCGTGTAGTCGAGGTGAGACGTGGTAGTGGGCAAAGACGAGCAGCAGGAGCAGTGAGGGCGCCTGGGGAGCGTGCGTCAGCCATTGTGTAGTCGAGGTGAGACGTGGACACGGGCACAGCCAAGCAGCAGTGAGGGTGCCTGTAGAGCGTGCGTCATCCATCGTGTAGTCGAGATGAGACGTCGCAGTGGGCAAAGCCAAGCAGCAGGAGCAGTGAGGGCGCCTGGGGAGCGTGCGTCAGCCATCGTGCAGTCGAGGTGAGACGTGGCAGCGGGCACAGCCAAACAGCAGCAGCAGTGAGGGTGCCTGGGGAGCATGCGTCCACCATCGTGTGGTCGAGGTGAGATGTGGCAGCGGGCACAGCCAAGCAGCAGTGAGGGTGCCTGTAGAGCGAGCGTCATCCATCGTGTAGTCGAGGTGAGACGCGGCAGCGGGCACAGCCAAGTAGCAGTAGTGAGGGCGCCTGGGGAGCGTGCGTCAGCCAACGTGTAGTCGAGGCTAGACGTGGCAGCAGGCACAGCCAAGCAGCAGTAACAGTGAGGGCGCCTGGGGAGCTTGCGTCAGCCATCATGTAGTCTAGGTGAGATGTGGCAGCGGGCACAGCCAAGCAGCAGCAGCAGTGAGGGCGCCTGGGGAGCGTGCGTCAGCCATCGTGTAGTCGAGGTGAGACGTGGAAGCGGGCACAGCCAAGCAGCAGCAGCAGTGAGGGCGCCTGGGGAGCGTGCGCCAGCCATCGTGTAGTCGAGGTGAGACGTGGCAGCGGGCACAGCCAAACAGCAGCAGCAGTGAGGGTGGCCGGGGAGCATGCGTCCGCCATCGTGTGGTCGAGGTGAGACGGGGCAGCGGGCACAGCCAAGCAGCAGTGAGGGTGCCTGTAGAGTGTGCGTCATCCATCGTGTAGTCGAGGTGAGAAGTGGCAGCGGGCACAGCCAACCAGCAACAGTGAGGGTGCCTGGGGAGCGTGTGTCAGCCATCGTGTAGTCGAGGTGAGACGTGGCAACGGGCACAGCCAAGCAGCAGTGAGGGTGCCTGTAGAGCGTGCGTCATCCATCGTGCAGTCGAGGTGAGACGTGGCAGTGGGCAAAGCCAAGCAGCCTGGGGAGCGTGCGTCAGCCATTGTGTAGTCGAGGTGAGACGTGGCAACGGGCACAGCCAAGCTGCAGTGAGGGTGCCTGGGGAGCGTGCGTCAGCAATCGTGTAGTCGAGGTGAGACGTGGCAGCAGGCACAGCCAAGCAGCAGTGAGGGTGCCTGTAGAGCGTGAGTCATCCATCATGTAGTCGAGGTGAGACGTGGCAGCGGGCAAAGCCAAGCAGCAGCAGAAGTGAGGGCGCCTGGGGAGCTTGCGTCAGCAATCGTGTAGTCGAGGTGAGACATGGCAGTGGGCACAGCCAAGCAGCAGCAGCAGTGAGGGCGCCTGGGGGGCGTGCGCCAGCCATCGTGTAGTCGAGGTGAGACGTGGCAGCGAGCACAGCCAAGCAGCAGCAGTGAGGGCGCCTGGGGGGCGTGCGTCAGCCATCGTGTAGTCGAGGTGAGACGTGGCAGCGGGCACAGCCAAGCAGCAGAAGCAGTGAGGGCGCCTGGGAAGCGTGCTTCAGCTATTGTGTAGTCGAGGTTAGACGTGGCAGCGGGCACAGCCAAGAAGCAGCAGCAGTGAGGGCGCCTGGGGAGCGTGCGTCAGCCATCGTTTAGTCGAGGTGAGACGTGGCAGCAGGCACAGCGAAACAGCAGCAGCAGTGAGGGTGCCTGGGGAGCATGCGTCCGCCATCGTGTGGTCGAGGTGAGACGTGGCAGCGGGCACAGCCAAGCAGCAGTGAGGGTGCCTGTAGAGCGAGCGTCATCCATCGTGTAGTCGAGGTGAGACGTGGCAGCGGGCACAGCCAAGCAGCAGAAGCAGTGAGGGCGCCTGGGGAGCGTGCGTCAGCCATCGTGTAGTCGAGGTGAGACGTGGCAACGAGCACAGCCAAGCAGCAGCACAGTGAGGGCGCCTGGGGAGCGTGCGTCAGCCATCGTGTAGTCGAGGTGAGACGTGGCAGAGGGCACAGCCAAGTAGCAGTAGTGAGGGCGCCTGGAGAGCGTGCGTCATCCAACGTGTAGTCGAGGTTAGACGTGGCAGCGGGCACAGCCAAGCAGCAGCAGCAGTGAGGGCGCCTGGAGAGCGTGCGTCAGCCATCGTGTAGTCGAGGTGAGACGTGTAAGCGGGCACAGCCAAGCAGCAGCAGCAGTGAGGGAGCCTCGGGAGCGTGCGCCAGCCATCGCGTAGTCGAGGTGAGACGTGGAAGCGGGCACAGCCAAACAGCAGCAGCAGTGAGGGTGCCTGGGGAGCATGCGTCAGCCGTCGTGTAGTCGAGGTGAGACGTGGCAGCGGGCACAGCCAAGCAGCATCAATGAGGGTGCCTGGGGAGCGTGCATCAGCCATCGTGTAGTCGAGGAGAGACGTGGCAGCGGGCACAGCCTAGCAGCAGCAGTGAGGGCGCCTGGGGAGCGTGCGTCAGCCATCGTGTAGTCGAGGTTAGACGTTAGATGCCTAATTGGGAATACTTTTTCGTCTAAGTATATTTGATCAAATATACTTTAAAGCACATTTGGCATAAGAGAGATGCGAAATTCTGCCTACGTGTATTGCTGTAGCCTCCTGGAAACATTTTGTAAGCGTGCCTAAATTTGTAGGCTCCGACTAAAAGTCGTCTCCCTCGAGCTTTTTCACAGAGCAGCTCTTACGCAATTCATTGTAACGTAACACAGCCGAATTCTCCTGATGTAATAGCGTAACAAGAAGTGCAACGTGCTCATACACTTCCGGCTAGCACACATACACGGATGTAACAAACAATACGCCGCATCGTCCAGCTACACTAGTTTCTCAACATACAATATCACCGTTATCGAACACACCTTCCAAAGCTCTTCCATCTCGCATGTACTATTCGAGTTGGTTCCGTGCTCTCGCTCCAATTGCAGCCTGTACGTGCTTAAACGGGTGCTGAACCACCCCTCGGGCTCATTGAAATAACATAGTCCGCGGGTAGCGTACGCTGCTTCAACTGCTCAGTCACGTCTACATCTCAGTCAACATCTCAGTCAAGTGTTGCTGTCCTAGGCGGCGCGTGGAGCTCGCAAGTGGAGCGCGGACTTACCTTTCTCCCAAACGCTCTCGTTTCCACATAACCCATGATCCTCACTCACTTCTGTGTGTATTATTACCACGGTGTAAGAATAAGGAGAGGTGCTGACACTCTCCCCCCAACGCGGGCGAAACCGCCGCTCGCTCGCGTTCAGATTATGTTCGGCTTGGTTGCAGCTGGTTCGACGCCGTCGTAGAGGGCGCTCCAGTATGCGGTCCCAGCGTCGGCGGCAAGGCGCGTGCTGCCGCTGCTTCGTCTTCCTGCTTGCATGTGCGGTTGCGCTGTTTCGAAGGCACGATTTTTGTTCGCGCTTGTTTCATGAGTTTGTGCTTGGGTATTGTCGCCACGGGCCCTCGATGAAGGTGGCAGCAGCCTTCTGAGGGGCGTTTGAAATGGCTAGAAAGTGCTTCATTCCGAACTGTAATTCTGGATACCTGACTTGTGCGGAGCGTGTGCCTTTATTCAAAGCGCCGTCCGACAACGGTCGTCTAGAGCAGTGGCGCCGTGCAAGTCTGAGGGCAGACCGAACTCTAACGCCTACCGACCATGCCTGCACCAGCCATTTTTCAGAGGATACGATATCGATGGCACATTACGCGGAGCGCTCGATAAAAGGATCCCCACCTTATTTCCAAACTGTCCAAAGAACCTCACACGGTCAAATAAACCTCGAAAACCGCTGCGGAAGAGAGAACCTCCTGTGTGCCACAGTAGTATGTGCAAATTTTGCTGCATGTACAAGATATATACTGGGTGGTTTAATATCATGCACCAAGATTTGAAAATATGTAAATGTCACGTAGCTGGACAGAACCAAGGTAACGTTGTCTGCCGTCGCTTGGAGATAATCAGATTACTTTTTATTCCGCTTAATTACATAATTATTTTCATAATTGATAAATCAACTTTTTAATGCTATAATAGGATAAAAAGTGTGAACGAGAGAATTGTACAGCAGCATAGAAAACTCCCAATATAACTTTGTGTTGCTCAATACGTGATGCATAAAAGTGTTTTCCGAGAGTGAACGAAACCCGCGAATACAGCAATACTGCCGCGCGACTGGCCGCTCGAGGCACTTTGCGTTTATTAGTGAGCTTCTTTCATGCTCGGAAAAACACTTCAACGTAGCGCGTATTGAGCAATAGAAAGCTGTATCGGGAGTCCTTCATGTTGCTCTACAATTTTCTCAATGACACTTTTAATCTAATTATAATAATTGAAAAGTTGATCAATAAATAAGACCAATTATCTAATTAGGCGGAATGTAAAAAATAACTGAGTATCTCCAAGGTACGGCAACAACATTAATATGGTTCTGTCCAGCTACGTGACATTTGCATATTTTGAAATATTTGTGCACCCTGTAAAATACTGCTGTTTTCTGTGCAGATGTGTGCCTGATTTTCAAATTTGTTCCATCCTGGCTACTGAATTTTTGTAGCATTAGCTACACTGGCCTAGCCAAGCCCGTTTCGCGCGGCACATCGAGAGCCGTGCTGCGCATGCGCAAGGATCAGTGATGTCACGCGGCTTGCGCACCGGAGCCACCGGAGCCGGCACCTCTCGCGCACTCCGCCGCCGCCGCGCGCGACTCACCGCCGCCGGTCTGCGCATTCCAGAGGAGTAACGTCGTAGCCGTGGTAGACGCAGTGGCGCCGGCGCGCGCTCGCTGTGCCGTCGCCGTCTGACACTGCGCTGGAGCCGCTGCGCTTCTGACTGGCGTTTGCCAGTGTGGTATAGCCATGGAGAAAGAGAGCGCAAATGCTGCTCAACAGCGCAGAAGAACGGAGAAGCTTGACTCATCGGATCCAGAAGTAGTTGCCTTTCAATTAGCGGTTGAGCGTAGGAGACAACCAGGAAAGCTAAGAATAATCAGCTGAACCTTTGCTAACGCTACGTATATCCTGGCATAGCCGAGCTAAGCGACTGCAACTTTTTTTCTACAATGCGCGTGCGGTGTATATTCTCACGTAGTAGTGACGGTAGAGAAAACAGTCGCAAAACTGTGTATGACGAAACTGGTTGTTTATTGGGCGAACATGTGCCCACAAAAGCAAGCTACACTCAAAGCACAACGATAGCGGCGAACACAGTCGGCGATCGTCGAAAATCTGATCAGCGGCGAAGCGCGTCGGCTTTTATACCTGAGTCATCGAAGGTTCCAGATTAATCCCTGATGCCCGCGTGTCTTCCAGAAAGTTCTAGACAATTCGCGTCGGTCATACAATCAAATAACATAAGCGTCGGTGAAAACAGGCAATGGAAAGAAGCATCGATAACGTTCTAGAAACTTCCGATACAGGCGCATCCTGTGCCGAGCGATAACGTTTAACATTTGTTAGCCGGTGGAAAGCGGCCACCGGTGAAAGATAAACATGTATACGTGTCAATACCCTCCCCTTAAAAAGCATCGTCCCGATGCTACAAACACGAAAGCGAAAACAAAACCATGCGTAAAAAATAACAAAGCAACAAGTACCTAACGTCGTCAGCGGGCGTAGAAAGGTTTAAGTCGCACCACATGGATGACTTCAGGTCGTGCCCGGCGCCGCTGTGATTGCGAAATGCCGTCTGGCGCGACCTCATAGTCCAGTGCGCCAATACGTCGGATTATCTTATATGGTCGGAAATAGCGACGCAACTGTTTCTCGCTAAGTCCTCGTCCGCGTATCGGAGTCCAGACCCAAACACGGTCGCCGGGCTGGTACTCGACGTAGCGTCGTCGTAGATTGTAGTGTCGGCTGTCGGTCCTCTGCTGGTTCTTGATGCGCAGACTGGGCGAGCTGTCGACCTTCTTCGGCACGCTGCAAATAAGTGGCAACGTCGAGATTTTCTTCGTCAGCGACGTCTGGTAGCATGGCGTCAAGCGTCGTTGCCGGGTTCCTTCCGTAGACCAGGTTGAACGGCGCCATGTGCATCGTTTCTTGCACGACCGTGTTGTATGCGAAGGTCACGTACGGAAGGATGGCATCCCACGTCTTGTGTTCGACGTCGACTTACATTGCCAGCATGTGGGCGATGGTCTTGTTTAGGCGCTCGATGAGGCCACTCGTCTGCGGGTGGTAGGCGGTGGTGCGGTGATGGCTTGTCCGGCTGTACCTCAGGATGGCTTGAGGTAGTTCTTCCGTAAAGGCCGTGCATCTGTCGGTGATGAGGACTTCTGGGGCACCGTGACGCAGGAGGATGTTATCAACGAAGAATCGGGCTAGGCTTTTGGGCAAGGCTTTTGTTTGGGCAACGAATTTGGGCAAGGCTTTTGTTTCGGCGTAGCGGGTGAGGTAGTCCGTAGCGACGACGATCCATTTATTCCCGGATGTCGACGTCGGAAAAGGCCCCAGTAAGTCCATCCCGATCTGCTGGAACGGTCGGCGAGGTGGCTCAATTGGCTGTAGAAGTCCGGCTGGCCTTGTCGGTGGTGTTTTGCGTCGCTGACAGTCTCGGCATGTCCTTACGCAATGGGCGACGTCGGCAGAGAGGCGAGGCCAGTAGTATTTTTCTTGTATCCACGCGAGAGTGCGTGAAAACCGAGATGTCCAGCCGTTGGGTCGTCATGGAGAGCTTGCAGAACCTCTGGGCGCAATGCTGAGGGTACCACGAGGAGGTAGTTGGCTCGGAGAGGCGAGAAGTTCTTCTTTAGGTGAATTTCGTTTGGAAGAAAAACGACGCCAATCCTCGCCTGAACACCTTCGGCACAATGACGTCTTGCCTTCCAGGTAGTCTACAAGGCTCCTTAGTTCCGGGTCGGCTCGTTGTTGTTCGGCGAATTTGTCGGCACTGATGGGTCCCAAGAAAGTGTCGTCATCCTGGTCGTCTTGTGGCGACGGTTCGACGGGGGCGCGAGACAAACAATCGACGTCAGAGTGATTTCGCCCGGACTTGTAAACGACGGTGATGTCGAATGCTTGAAGTCTCAGGCTCCAGCGTGCGAGGTGGCCTGAAGGATCCTTCAAGTTAGCTAGCCAACACAAGGCGTGGTGGTCGCTCACAACTTTAAAGGGCCTGCCATAGAGGTAGGGGCGAAACTTTGATGTAGCCCAGATGATGGCGAGGCACTCCTTTTCTGTTGTGGAATAATTTGCTTCCACCTTCGATAGCGACCGGCTACCATAACTTACAACCCTTTCTAGTCCGTCAGTCCTCTGCACAAGCACGGCGCCGAGTCCTACGCTGTTTGCGTCGGTGTGGACTTCGGTATCGGCGTTTTCGTCGAAATGCAGAAGTATTGGCGGCGATTGCAGGCGTTGCTTCAGTTCTTCGAATGCTTCGACTTGCGGCGTCTCCCACTTGAACTCGACGTCGGCCTTCGTGAGATACGTCAGTGGCTCAGCAATCCGTGAAAAATTTTTGACGAAGCGCCTGTAATAGGCGCACAGTCCAAGAAATCTACGCACTGCCTTCTTGTCAGCGGGAGGAGGAAAGTTGGAGATGGCCGCAGTTTTCTGAGGGTCGGGGCGCACTCCAGACTTGTTGATGACGTGGCCCAAAAACAAGAGCTCCTCATATGCGAAGCGGCACTTTTCGGGCTTTAACGTGAGTCCGGAGGTTTTGATTGCTTGAAGAACTGTTTCAAGGCGCCGCAGGTGTTCTTCGAAGCTTGAGGCAAACACTACGACGTCGTCCAAATAGACGAGGCAAGTCTGCCACTTCAAGCCTGCCAGTACTGTATCCATGACGCGTTGGAAAGTCGCAGGTGCCGAGCAAAGACCAAACGGCATGACCTTGAACTCGAACAGTCCGTCTGGTGTTATAAAGGCAGTCTTCTCCCGGTCCCTCTCGTCGACTTCGATTTGCCAGTAGCTGGTTTTGAGGTCCATCGACGAAAAAGACTTTGCGTTGTAGAGTCGATCCAAGGCGGCGTCAATCCGTGGGAGGGGGTATACGTCCTTCTTCGTGATCTTGTTGAGGCGACGATAATCGACGCAGAAACGTGGGGTTCCATCCTTCTTCTTCACTAACACCACGGGGGACGCCCGCGGACTCATGGACGGCTGGATGATGTCGTCGCGTAGCATTTCGTCGACTTGTTGCCTTATGGCCTCGCGTTCGCGCGCCGTAACTCGGTACGGGCTCTGACTGAGTGGGCGGACATATTCGTCGGTTATAATGCGGTGCTTGGCGACAGGGGTTTGTCGAACTTTTGACGACGACGAGAAGCAGTCCTTGTATTGCGGCAGCAGAGCTTTTAGCTGTTCTTTCTTATGATTAGGAAGGTTCTGATTGACGTCGAAAGTTGGTTCAGGTGCTACAGTCGTCGTTGAAGGTGCACTAGAATCCGCTGAAGGCGAAAGTACTGCTGGCTTGTACTATTTCGTCGATGTAGGCGACTGTGGTGCCTTTGTTAATGTGCTTATATTCGTGGATGAAGTTCATGAGCATCACTCTTGCTTTCCCTTCGCGTAGTTCACCTATGCCTCTAGCGACGCAAATTTCACGGTCGAGCAGTAAGTGATGATCGCCCTCGATGACGCCCTCCATGTCTGCAGACACTTCGGTACCGACGGAAATCATTACGCTTGAGCGAGGCGGAACGGTGACTTGTTCTTCAAGCACATTCAAGGCATGGTAACTGATGCTTGCGTCCGGCGGTATCGCTTTGTGTGTTGAAAGCGTTATCGACTCGGACCTTAAGTCGATGACTGCACCATGTTGGTGTAGAAAGTCCAAGCCTAGGATGACGTCCCTGGAGCAGTGCTGCAGGATAACGAAGCTCGCCGGGTAAGTGCGGTTGTTTATCGTGACTCGCGCTGAGCAGATTCCAGCCGGCGTTATTAGGTGACCTCCCGCTGTCCGTATATCGGGTCCTTTCCAGGCCGTCTTCACCTTCTTTAACTTGGCGGCGAACGCGCCACTGAAATCTGAATAGTCGGCGCCAGTGTCGACGAGAGCGGTGACGTTATGACCATCGATGAGCACGTCTAGATCGGTAGACCGGCGTCTGGCGTTGCGATTAATTCGTGGCGTCGGATCACGGCTGCGTCGGCTTGCTCTGCTGCTGCTACGTCGCGTCGGAAGGTCTTCGTTCGGCGGCGATGTGTTGTCAAGGCTGTTGCTAGGCGGCGTGCTGATATCTCGTCGTGATGATTCGTGAATCGTCGTCGTCGGCGGCGGCGAAGGATCTTCGGTATTGCGTCGTACAGCAACCGGCACCTCCATCGGTTGCTGCTTTTAGTTTCCCGGGTATGGGCTGGGAGATCACCCCCGGGTGGGACCGTTGTACTGACGGTGATGCGGCGAGATGTAGCGGCCTGGTGACGGCGAGCGTGAGGATCGTCGTGGTTGCCAGTGGGCTCCGGCGAGGTAGTCGGCGATGTCGCGCGGTCGTTCACCTCGATCGAGACGCGGCGCGTTGACGGGAAACCCTCGTAGGCCCATCTCGCGGTATGGGCATCGGCGGTAGACATGGCCGGCTTCCCCGCAGTGATAGCAGAGCGGGCGGTGGTCGGGGGCGCGCCTAATGTCCGTCTTCCTCTGGTAGCTGTGCTGGGCGACGGGCGGGCGTGCTGGCGGCGGCGGCGGTGGACGACGGAACTGCGGCGTTACGGGGCCCTGGCGCGAGCGCTTAGGGGGGCCTTGACGACGGGTGATGGCGGCGTAGGTCAGCGCTTCCGGCTGGGGTTGCGGCGATTGTGGCTGCACATCGGGAACTCCAAGTGAGCGCTGAACTTCGTCTTTGATGACGTCGGCGATAGATGCCACGTGAGGCTGCGACCTGGGAAAGAGCTTATGCAGCTCCTCGCGAACGACCGCTCTGATGGTCTCGCGCAGCTCATCGGCGCCTAGCGCTTGAGCGTCGGCGTAGTTGGTCAGGGCACGGCGGTTGTATTGCCTGACGCGCATTTCAAGCGTCTTCTCGATCGTTGTAGCCTCGGAAAGAAATTCGGCGACAGTCTTGTACGGGTTGCGCATCAATCCAATTAATAGATGCTCTTTGACGCCCCGCATCAAGAACCGAACTTTCTTTTCCTCAGACATATCAGGGTCGGCGTGGCGGAAGAGGCGAATCATCTTGACACGTACACATGTTTATCTTTCACCGGTGGCCGCTTTCAACATTGGCTGACAAATGTTAAACGTTATCGCTCTGCGCAGGACGCGCCTGCATTGGAAGCTTCTCGGACGTTATCAATGCTTCTATCCGTCGTCTGTGGTAATCGACGCCCATGTAATCTGATTGTATGAGCGACGCGAATTGTCTAGAACTTTCTGGAAGACACGCGGGCATCAGGGATTAATCTGGAACCTTCGATGACTCAGGTATAAAAGCCGACGCGTTTCGCCGCTGATCAGATTTCGACGATCGCCGACTGTGTTCGCCGCTATCGTTGTGCTTCAAGTGTAACTTGCTTTTGTGGGCACAGGTTCGCCCAATAAAGAATCAGTTTCGTCATTCCCAGTTTTACGACTGTTTGCTTTATCGTCACTACTACGTGACATCTGGTGGAGGTGCGGGGTAGGCGTCGACGTCTTCTAGACGGTGTGGGCTTGGCTCACGGCTGGACGGGGGGATCCGGTACAAGGACATAAAAGCACCTGTTTACTCCATGTTTACTTCTCTCTTGAAGATGGCGCCAGAACCTGGTTCGAGAATAGGGAACGTTCACTAACAACCTGGGACCTCTTCCGAGCCGCCTTCCTAGACACCTTCACGAGCGTCGTCCGTAAAGAAAGAGCTGCAGCCTTGCTGGAAAACCGTGTACATACCGTGCCCGAATGAGGGCATCGGTATGTACACTGAAGAAATGACTCGATTGTTCCGCCACGCCGATCCAGCTATGCCCGAAGACAAGAAAGTTCGCTTGCTCATGCGGGGAGTTAAGCAGGAGCTATACGCCGGACTGGTACGGAATCCACCAACAACAGTCCAAGACTTTCTCTCGGAGGCTACGACGATCGAGAAAGCACTGGACATGCGCAACCGGCAATACAATCGCCGTTCGACGCCACACTACGCCGAAGTCCAAGGACTTTCCGACGACCTACGAAACACCATCAGGGCGATAGTACGCGAAGAGCTGCGGAAGTTGCTACCGTCGTCGCAGCGTCAAGTTGCTTCCATCGCCGATATCGTGAGGGAGGAAATCCAGCAATCGCTAGCACTTCCCCGAATCGCCGCAACGCCAGCCGGAAGCGATGACATACGCCGCCGTCGCCCGTCGTCAAGGCCCCCCTCCGCGCTCGCGCCAGGGCCCCGTAACGCCGCAATGCCGTCGCCCAGCGCCGCCGCCGCAGCCAGCACGCCCGCCCGTCGCCCAGCGCAGCTACCCGAGAAAAACGGACATTTGGCGCGCCCTCGACCACCGCCCGCTCTGCTATCACTGCGGGGAAGCCGGCCATGTCTACCGCCGATGCCCATACCGCGAGATGGGCCTACGAGGGTTCGCCGTCAACGCGCCACGTCCACAGCTTGGCGAGCGACCACGTGACATCGCCGACTACCTCGCCGGAGCCCAGTGGCAACCACGACGACCCTCACGCTCGCCGTCACCGGGCCGCTACATCTCGCCGCATCGCCGTCAGTACACCGGTCCCACCCGGGGCCGATCTCCGAGCCCTTACCCGGGAAACTAAAGGCAGCAACCGATGGACGTGCGGTTGCTGTACGACGCAATGCCGAAGATCCTCCGCCGCCGCCGACGATGACGATTCGCGAATCATCACGAACGAGATATCAGCATGCCACCTAGCAACAGCCTTGACAGCACTTCGCCGCAGAAAGAAGACCTTCCGACACAAAGTAGCAGCAGCAGAGCAAGCCGACGCAGCCGTGATCCGACGCCACGAATTAACCGCAACGCCAGACGCCGGTCTACCGATCTAGACGTGCTCATCGATGGTCATAACGTCACCGCTCTCGTCGACACTGGCGCCGACTATTCCGTCTTCAGTGGCGCGTTCGCCGCGAAGTTGAAGAAGGTGAAGACTGCCTGGCAAGGCCCCGATATCCGTACAGCGGGAGGCCACCTAATAACGCCGGCTGGAATCTGCACAGCACGAGTCACTCTGAACAACCGCACTTACCCGGCGAGCTTCGTAATCCTGCAGCACTGCTCCAGGGATGTCATCCTAGGCATGGACTTTCTAAACCAACACGGTGCAGTCATCGACTTAAGGTCCAAGTCGGTAACGCTTTCAACGCACAACGCGATTCCACCGGATACAAGCATAAGTTACCATGCCTTGAATGTGCTTGAAGAACAAATCACCGTTCCGCCTCGCTCCAGCGTAATGATTTCCGTCGGTACCGAAGTGCCTGCAGACATGGAGGGCGTCATCGAGGGCGATCATCACTTACTGCTCGACCGTGAAATTTGCGTCGCTAGAGGTATAGCTGAGCTACGTGCAGGGAAAGCAAGGGTGATGCTCACGAACTTCAGCCCCGAATACAAGCACATTAACAAAGGCACCACGGTCGCCTACATCGACGAAATAGTACAAGCCAGCAGTGCTTTCGCCTTCACGGATTCCAGTGCACCTGCAACGACGACTATAGTACCTGAACCAACTTTCGACGTTAATTAGAACCTTCCCAGGCATAGGAAAGAACGACTAAAAGCTCTGCTCCTGCAATAAGAGGACTGCTTCTCGTCGTCGTCAAAAGTTCGACAAACCCCTGTCGCCAAGCACCGCATCATAACCAACGAAAATGTCCGCCCACTCCGTCAGAGCCCATACCGAGTTTCGGCGCGCGAACGCGAGGCCATAAGGCAACAAGTCGACGAAATGCTACGCGACGACATCATCCAGCCGTCCAAGAGTCCGCGGGCGTCCCCCGTGGTGTTTCGCCGAACAACAGCGAGCCGACCCGAAACTAAGGAACCTTGTAGATTACCTGGAAGGCAAGACCGTCACTGTGCCGAAGGTGTTCAGGCGAGGATTGGCGTCGTTTTTCTTGCAAAACGACATTCTCCTAAAGAAGAACTTCTCACCTCTCCGAGCCAACTACCTCCTCGTGGTACCCTCAGCATTGCGTCCAGAGGTTCTGCAAGCTCTCCATGACGATCCAACGGCTGGACACCTCGGTTTTTCCCGCACGCTCGCGAGGATACAAGAAAAATACTACTGGCCTCGCCTCTCTGCCGACGTCGGCCATTAGGTAAGGACATGCCGAGACTTTCAGCGACGCAAAACACCGCCGACAAGGCCAGCCGGACTTCTACAGCCGATCGAGCCACCTCGCCGACCGTTCCAGCAGATTGGGATGGACTTACTGGGGCCTTTTCCGACGTCGACGTCCGGGAATAAATGGATCGTCGTAGCTACGGACTACCTCACCCGCTACGCCGAAACAAAAGCCTTGCCCAAAGGCAGTGCTGCCGAGGTAGCCCGATTCTTCGTTGAGAACATCCTCCTGCGTCACGGTGCCCCAGAAGTCCTCATCACCGACAGAGGTACTGCCTTTACGGCAGAACTAACTCAAGCCATCCTGCGATACAGCCACACAAGCCATCGCCGGACCACCGCCTACCACCCGCAGACGAATGGCCTCACCGAGCGCCTAAATAAGACCATCGCCGACATGCTGGCAATCTACGTCGACGTCGAACACAAGACGTGGGATGCCATCCTTCCGTACGTGACCTTCGCATACAACACGGCCGTGCAAGAAACGACGCACATGGCGCCGTTCAACCTGGTCTACGGAAGGAACCCGGCAACGACGCTTGACGCCATGCTACCGGACGTCACCGACGAAGAAAATCTCGACGTTGCCACCTATTTGCAGCGTGCCGAAGAAGGTCGACAGCTCGCCCGACTGCGCATCAAGAACCAGCAGAGGACCGACAGCCGACACTACAACCTTCGACGACGCTACGTCGAGTACCAGCCCGGTGACCGTGTTTGGGTCTGGACTCCGATACGCCGACGAGGACTTAGCGAGAAGCTGTTACGTCGCTATTTCGGACCATATAAGATCACCCGACGTATTGGCGCACTGGACTATGAGGTCGTGCCAGACGGCATTTCGCAATCACAGCGTCGCCGGGCACGACCTGAAGTCATCCACGTGGTGCGTCTTAAGCCTTTCTACGCCCGCTGACAAACTTAGGTACTTTGTTACTTTGTTATTGTTTTTTTGTTATTTTGTTTATTACGCATGGTTTTGTTTTCGCTTTCGTGTTTGTAGCATCGGGACGATGCTTTTTAAGGGGAGGGTATTGACACGTACACATGTTTATCTTTCACCGGTGGCCGCTTTCAACATTGGCTGACAAATGTTAAACGTTATCGCTCGGCGCAGGACGCGCCTGCATTGGAAGCTTCTCGGACGTTATCAATGCTTCTATCCGTCGTCTGTGGTCACCGACGCCCATGTAATCTGATTGTATGAGCGACGCGAATTGTCTAGAACTTTCTGGAAGACACGCGGGCATCAGGGATCAATCTGGAACCTTCGATGACTCAGGTATAAAAGCCGACGCGTTTCGCCGCTGATCAGATTTCGACGATCGCCGACTGTGTTCGCCGCTATCGTTGTGCTTCAAGTGTAACTTGCTTTTGTGGGCACAGGTTCGCCCAATAAAGAATCAGTTTCGTCATTCCCAGTTTTACGACTGTTTGCTTCATCGTCACTACTACGTGACAATCTCCTCCGTGAAGATCGCGATGTTCTCGTTCGGCAATTGCACTCTGGTTTCTAATAAAACTTCGGCCCTTTCTTTTCGCACGACATTCGTGAAAGTCCTCACGAAGTTCTCACGAAATAGGTCCCACGTCACCAGGGTGGTCTCTCTGTTCTCAAACCAGGTCCGAGCAGCATCATCCAATGAAAAATAAACATGGCGCAGCTTGTCGTCGTCGCTCCATTTGTTGAACGTCGCGGTCCTCTCGTATGTCTGCAGCCAGGTTTCAGGGTCTTCAGCGGATGATCCACGAAAAGTCGGTGGCTCCCGAGGTTGCTGCAGCAGGAGGGGGGACGCTGGTGCTGCCATTTTGGTCGTTGACTTGGCCTTGATTGCAGTGCTCTTTTCGGGAAGAAGTCCGAACTCCGCACAAGTCCTTGCTGCCTACGGCTAGCTCGCTGGTCCTTGGCGACGTTGGTCTCGTCCTCCGGTTTGGGGCTTGGGTCACGGCTTTGCGGGGGCGTTCGGTACATGACCGGACTAGCACCTCCACCAGATGTCACGTAGTAGTGATGGTAGAGAAAACAGTCGCAAAACTGTGTATGACGAAACTGGTTGTTTATTGGGCGAACCTGTGCCCACAAAAGCAAGCTACACTCAAAGCACAACGATAGCGGCGAACACAGTCGGCGATCGTCGAAAATCTGATCAGCGGTGAAGCGCGTCGGCTTTTATACCTGAGTCATCGAAGGTTCCAGATTAATCCCTGATGCCCGCGTGTCTTCCAGAAAGTTCTAGACAATTCGCGTCGCTCATACAATCAGATAAAATAAGCGTCGGTGAAAACAGGCAATGGAAAGAAGCATCGATAACGTTCTAGAAACTTCCGATACAGGCGCGTCCTGCGCCGAGCGATAACGTTTAACATTTGTTAGCCGGTGGAAAGCGGCCACCGGTGAAAGATAAACATGTATACGTGTCAATATTACACGCTTGCATGTTTTTATAGAACATTTTTCCATTGTGGGAGTGTATGAGACCGCAAGCTACTGGGATGGTTATCACCTATTAAAATTATCGAGCTGCTTCATGCACAATTTTTTTCGTATTGTGTCTATGCAAAAAAAAAGGGGGGGGGGTCTATGGGATTATTGTGTGGTGGGTGTAAGTGTATTTGTGGACAGGCTGTAGCATGCATTGTCAAACACGCTTACATTGGCACATTCTCATATGCAATTTAAGAAAAAAGAAAGTCACCTCTTTTTTTCAGATCTTGCAAGAGCCACGCAGACCTGAATGGACGAAAGCCCAATGAATAATATACACGGTCTATGTTAAGTGGAATTGGAATAAAAAAAGTTGTCGCAGTTTCACCTGAAAGGTGAAGCATCAATTGCGATAGCAAATTTGAAGAGAGCTATACGGAGTAATGATAGCAGCTTTATCAGCTGTTTAAACTTGGACAGGCAGCAGCACCGGCAACACGCAGAACTGTTGTCCACGCCGTCGGCGTTTTGCTCGCGTTCGCTCAAAATGCGTGCGGCGTTGGTGACTGTTGCCGGAGCCTCTGGTATAAATAGGCACTTGGTGCCGCAGCTAAACGTCGCTTCCCTTCCCTCCCCCCCCCCCCCACGGCCTTTCGTGCGTCGGAAGAAGGCACGTTTGCTCTACATATATGGTGATGATGATGATTATTGTTGTTTATTGGCGCAAGGGCCAGGTGTGACCAAAGAGCGCCAGGACGATGGTAATGACTTGTTAGTGGTATATGAATAGTCAATTATATGAAGGTTAGATGTGGCATGGCTGTAAAGGGGCCTAAAAGCAGTCGCTGTAAAGTGCGTAAAATCTATACGTAATAAAATTATGGCAATGACTAATGATGTGTACTATAGACATGAACAATACATTGCGAAAGACTGATATGACTTGCAAAATATTGCAGATGCAAGAATTAGCCAGAAGCACAAGTGCCTAAACAGAGCCCTTGAGACACAAGGGCCTGGAGTCATGTGCTATAAAAAACAATCACAGCAACATCCTCTGGAGAGAGGATGCGCTACGAACTTGTTGGGCTAATAACATGTAGCACAACATCATTCAGGAATGCGAGGACTGCTTTGGTGTTAAAGAGCGGTTCTTTACCGAGAAACATAGCGGGATGTAGAGGGACATAATAGCGATATGCTAGAGGAAAGTGTTTCTTCCTTTCTCTTTCGGCTTCCCGACACTCCAGGAGGACGTGGAGGACGCTGAGCCTCTCGCCACATCTACCACAGGTTGGAGGGTCATTACCACTCAATAGAAAATTGTGGGTGCTGTACGTGTGTCCTATTCTTAGACGACAGAACAGGGTATCAGTTCGCCGGGTTTTTGTTACGGAAGGCCAGTAACCTAATTGTGGCTTAATCAAATGAAGCTTATTACTTGTTTCTGCGTCCCACAAGCGTTGCCAGTGGCTTCGCAGTTTATTTCGCAAGAAAGGTTTTAAATCTGTTGCAGTAACAGCAGCTGTAGGGTTGATAGCGGGTGATGTGACTGATGTGGCCATTTGGTCGGCAAGAACATTGCCCTCGATGCCTCTATGCCCTGGCACCCAGCATATAATGATATGCTGGTTAGTTGCGTATGCTCTACAAAGAACAGAATAGAGCTCAATGGGAACAGGGTTTTTCTGTTTACAGGGTGACTTCAAGGCTTTTACGACGCTTTGGGAGTCTGTAAATATAATAGTTTTTTGAAGTTTAGATTCCTTTATATGCTTTACAGCTGACAATATTGCGTAGGCCTCAGCCGTAAAGATGCTTGTTTCGGGGTGGAGTACGCCGGATTCTGAGAAGGACGGACCGACGGCTGCATAAGATACTCCGACATGCAATTTAGAAGTGTCTGTGTAGAATTCTGTGCACGAGTACTTGGATTGTAATTCTAGGAAATGCATTCGGATTTCGACCTCTGAAGCGTGCTTTGTAACCTCTACAAATGATATATCACATGCTACTACCTGCCACTCCCAAGGTGGTAACAGCTTGGCTGAAGGCATTAGGCGATGTTCGAAGAGTGGGATATCCATTTCTTCACTGAGCTCCCTGACACGCAGTGAGAAAGGTTGTCTTACAGAGGGACGATTACGAAAAAGTGTAGCGCACGTCATATCGTTAACGATATTAAAACACGGATGCTGATGATTAGAGTGGACTTTAAGGAAATATGTGAGGCTGGTGTATGTTCTCTGCAGATGGAGTGACCACTCATTTGATTCGACGTATAAACTTTCAATGGGGCTTGTTCTGAAAGCGCCAGTGGCCAGGCGGATACCTAGATGGTGGACGGGGTCCAGCATCTTCAGCGTACTAGGGGCGGCAGAGTGATATACCACGCTACCATAATCCAATCGTGATGAAATGAGACTCTTGTAAAGATTCATTAGACATTTCCTGTCGCTACCCCAGGATGTGTGAGATAACATTTTCAGTAAGTTCATTGTTTTTAGACATTTCTCCTTCAGATATTTTATATGCGGAATGAAAGTAAGTTTAGAATCAAGTATGGTGCCTAGGAACTTGTGCTGTTTGTTCACAGGTATTTGTTGTCCATACATTTCGATAGTGGGATCTGCAACAAGCCCTTTCTTCCTGGTGAACAGAACACCAGAACTTTTGTGGGGGTTCACTTTGAAACCGTTTTCGTCTGCCCACTTAGATACTTTGTTTAGGCCCTGTTGTACTTGTCTCTCACACACTGTGAGGTTGCAGGATTTGAAACCTATTTGTATGTCGTCTACGTAGACGGAATAAATAATCGCTGGTTGTAATGAAGCACGAAGTGTGTTCATCTTCACGATAAACAGTGTGCAGCTAAGCACCCCTCCTTGGGATACACCAGTTTCCTGTATAAATGGACGTGACAATACATTGCCGATTCTGACACGGAAGGTACGATTAGTCAAATAGCTTTCTATTAGGCTTAGCATATTGCCATGCATGCCCATTCGCGACAGGTCTCTCAGGATTCCGTAACGCCATGTTGTGTCGTAGGCCTTCTCCATATCGAGGAATACCGATAAGAAAAACTGTTTATGCACAAATGCGTCCCGGATATTTCCTTCAATGCGCACAAGGTGATCAGTTGTGGATCGCCCTTCTCTAAAGTCACACTGATAGGGATCAAGCATTTTGTTGAGTTCAAGAAAATGTATGAGTCGTCGATTAACCATTTTTTCAAATAGCTTACATACGCAACTTGTGAGAGCTATGGGACGGTAACTTGCCGCCGAGGAAGGATCTTTACCTTGCTTCAATACAGGGACCACAGTCGCTTCTTTCCATGCGGACGGAAGGTAGCCGGCAGCCCAAATAGTGTTGAAAAGTGCGAGTAGTGTCAGTTGTGTATCAGGGTGTACGTTCTTAATCATGTCATACATGACTGATGATGATATTTGGTGTTTTTTGGCGCAAGGGCCAAATGTGGCCAAAGAGCGCCAAGACAATGAATGGTATGTTTGCCATGATCAGTGGGTTCCGATGGTAGGATGCTATGTGGCTGTAAAGGGGCCTAAGAGCAAATCGCGGTATATAAGCGTAAAACATATATCGAATAGAATTATGGCAGTGACGTGTGGAGTGATCTGTGGGTCGCGAATGTATGAGAAGTGGTCATGGTGCTAAAATTAAGGATATAAAAGCAGCACAACGCCTACCGAAGGCCTGCCTTTGTGAACAAAGACCACGAGGCACGTGCTTTCTTTAATAAATTACCGCAGCAGTGGCCTCTGCAGAGAGGCCGTGCTACACGTCACCTGGATAGATAACACGGAAATTATGTATGTCTTTAAAAACGCGAGAAGTGATTCATATTTAAAAAGAGGTTCATTGCCCAAAAACATAGAAGGATGTAATGGGAGATATTGCCGTGATGGTAATGGAAAATGTTTTTTCCTCCGAGGCTCCAGTTCAGGGCACTGTAAGAGGACATGAAGTACACTGAGTGGCTCGCCACATTCATCACAGACAGGCGGATCGCCACCGGACAATAAGTAAGCATGTGTACTGTATGTGTGTCCTATCCTGAGTCTGCAAAGTGTAATCTGTGTGCGGCGTGTCTTCGATTCTGGTGGCCAATGAGCGAGATGAGGCTTGATAGTGTGTAATTTGTTGCCCGTTTCTCTGTCCCACAGACGTTGGCAGTAGGTCCTGACCTTTTTCTTGATAAAGGGCTTTAGGTCCATTACAGGGACGGCTATGGGTGAAGTGGCAGCGTCTGTATGAACTGATGTGGCTAGCTTGTCGGCCAACTCATTCCCTTCGATCTCGCGGTGCCCTGGCACCCAGCAGAGCACAATTTGCTGCTTGGATACATACGCGGTGCAAATGGTGGAATAAAGAGTTATGATTACGGGGTTTCTGTGCCTACGTGGAGTGTTTAAACATTTCAACACGCTCAAAGAGTCAGTGTAAATGACTGCCTTGCGTATGTCTAGCTGTTTGATGTGTTTAACCGCCGCCAGGATGGCGTAGGCCTTCGCTGGTAAAGATGCTTGTGTTTGGGTGTAGAACTCCCGCAGCAGAAAATGATGGACCGACCGCCGCGTAAGACACGCCAGCGTGTGACTTTGAAGCGTCAGTAAAATATTCCGGGCAAGAGTATTTGTGCTGCAATTCGAGGAAATGCATGCGGATATGTAGGGCCGGCGCATGCTTTGTAACCTCAATGAAGGACAGATCACACTGAATCAGCTGCCACTGCCATGGTGGCAGCTGTACAGGAGGGGGCATGACATCGTGCTCGTGGAGTGACACATCCATTTCTTCGGCAAGACTTCTTACTCGCAGTGCGTAGGGCTTTCTCACGGAAGGGCGGTTCAGAAAGGTTTGGGCACTGGACAGATCGTTTATAGTTGTGTAGGCAGGGTGTGTATTGTTTGAGTTCACTTTTAGGAAATATACAAAGGATAAGTAAGTTCTCTGTAGATGTAGCGACCATTCATTTGATTCGGCATAAAGGCTTTCTACGGGGCTTGTTCTGAACGCACCCGTAGAGAGGCGGATACCCAGATGGTGGACAGGGTCTAACATCTTCAAGGCGCTCGGCGTCTCGGAGTGATATATAATGGAACCGTAGTCTATACGTGAACGAATGAGGCTCTTATATAGATTCAATAGACATCTTGTGTCACTACCCCACGTAGTGCGAGACAACACTTTCAAGAGGCTCATTGTCTTCAGGCACTTGTTTCTTAAATACTTGAGATGTGGGATAAACGTTAACTTCGCGTCCAGAATTAGGCCTAGGAATTTGTGTTCAGTTTTTACAGGTAGACCCTCACCCTGTATCTCGATGTTGGGATCAGGGTGCAGACCTCTCTTTCTGGAGAAGAGGACGCATGTGGACTTTTGTGGGTTAAGCCTGAAAACCATTCTCGTCTGCCCACTTAGACAGTTTGTTCAGTCCAAGCTGAACCTGCCGCTCACAGATTGCAAGGTTACATGATGTGAAGCCTATCTGTACATCGTCGACATATACTGAATAAAATATGTTGCGTGGGATGTACAGACGCAGAGAGTTCATTTTTATGATAAAATGGGTGCAACTGAGCACACCACCCTGTGGTACCCCAGTTTCCTGCACATATGGTCTTGATAGGGCATTACCCACACGAACACGGAATCTGCGGTTGGACAGATAACTTTCAATGATATTCAGCATAATGCCACGTATTCCAAACTGTGCGAGGTCTCTTAGTATTCCGAATCGCCACGTGGTGTCATATGCTTTTTCCATATCAAGGAAAACAGACAGGAAGAATTGCTTGTGGACAAAAGCCTCGCGAATCTGAGCCTCTAGGCGTATCAGATGGTCAGTGGTGGATCGGCCGTGGCGGAATCCACACTGGTATGGGTCAAGCAGCTTGTTTGATTCTAGGAAATGTATCAGACGGCGGTTTATCATCTTCTCAAAGACTTTGCAGATGCAGCTTGTTAGAGCTATGGGCCGATAACTCGATACGGACGATGGATCCTTGCCCTGCTTCAGGATAGGGATTACTATGGCCTCTTTAAAGGCAGAGGGGATCTCGCCGGAGGTCCATATAGAGTTGTACAGGCAGAGAAGGGTTTTCTTTGTTTCAGAGGACAGGTTCTTCAACATTTCATATAGTATGCGGTCAGAGCCTGGGGCAGATTGGTTGCAGCAGGAGAGTGATGCATCCAGTTCTGCTAGAGAGAAAGGTAAGTTGTATGGCTCGTTCCCGGTGCTCTTTCGGTCTAGTTTTTCTTTTTCTATTGCTGATTTGTATGTTGTAAATGCTGTAGAATAGTGCGATGAACTGGACACTTGTCCAAAATGTGCACCCAGATGGTTCGCTTGGTCCTCCAGGCTGTCTCCCTGCGTGTCTACCAGGGGAGGCGGATGTGTTTGTCGTCCTCTTACTCTATTGACCCGGTTCCAAACCTTGGCCTCATCAGTGTATGAATTGATGCTTGATAAGAATGTTTGCCAGCTGTCTCTCCTGGCTTGTCTGCGCGTTCTCCTACCTTGGGATTTGGTTTTCTTAAATTTGAAAAGGTTTTCAGCAGTAGGAGAATCGCGAAGCTGCCTCCATGCTTTGTTCTGCTGCCTACGCGCGTTCCGGCATTGTTCATTCCACCATGGAACACGGCGTTTGCTAGAAAGTCCACTTGTTTGGGGGATACATTTAGAAGCTGCATCAATTATGAAGTTAGAAAAATACTCGACGGCACCATCAATTTCGAGCGAAGACATGTCAGCCCACGAGATCGTACTGGTAAGTGTTTGGTATTTCTCCCAGTCCGCTGCATCGACCTTCCACCGGGGAGCATGTGGTGGAGATTCGTGTTGTCTTGTTGCTCTCAGCAGTATTGGGAAATGGTCGCTCCCGTAAGGGTTTTTTATAACTTCCCATTCAAGTTCGGGTAATATGGATGGAGAAGCTATGCTGAGATCTATAGAAGAAAAAGTTTTGTTTGCAAGACAATAATATGTAGGTTCTTTTTTGTTTAGCAGACATGCACCGGATAAGAAAAGAAAGCCTTCAATTAGACGGCCTCGAGCATCGATGCGAGAGTCGCCCCACAGTCCGCTGTGTGCATTGAGATCCCCAAGAACAAGATAAGGTTCTGGCAATTCGTCTATTAGGGACTGGAATTCATGTTTGTGTAAGTGGTAATGTGGGGGTATGTAAAGCGAGCAAATGGTGACGAGTTTGTTTAAGAGAACAAGTCGAACTGCCACTGCTTCGAGGGGCGTTTGCAGCGGTAAACGTTGACACGCTATGCTTTTCTGAATTATAATGGCAACACCGCCTGAAGATGCAAGAGCATCATCGCGGTCTTTACGAAACGTAACATACTGTCGAAGAAAGTTAGCGTGTTCCGATTTTAAGTGAGTTTCCTGTACACACAGCACTTTTGGATTGTGTTCGTGGAGAAGTTCTTGCACATCATCGAGGTTCCTAAGAATGCCTCGGACGTTCCACTGTATGATTTGTATATCCATACTGAAAGTAAAATTGGTGCTGTGTGTACAAAAAAGGAAGTTTTGCCTTAGATTACAGAACCTTTTCCAGGCCCTGTAACGCGGGATTTGTCCTTTCTGAAGCGGTCGAGGGAGCCTCGCCGCTCCTTAGGCGCTTGATGCGCCGTCGGGATGGGTGTAGTGTCCATTGCCTCATGTGAGGCGCTGGACACGTGCACGCTCTTGCGAGCGAGAAATTTCGCGAGAAAGTCTCGCCGCGAAGGACGAGACCTTTGTGCCCACCAGCCCGGAGGTCGATGGGGCTGCCTTTGGGCCTGAGCTGCGCCGGCTGTTGCCAGCGGCAGCAGGGGCCGGAGAGGATGAGGCAGCCTTGACTGCACCCACCGTGGGCGCTGCTGGCGGTCCTGCCAGTTCGCTACGCGAAGCGCAGGATGCCTCCTTGGACTGTTGTGGTGCCGGTAACCCTAGGGTAACCGGGCTTGTTTGCTGGTTGGGTGGGGTAGGCTTAGCTCCTTCCACCCCGGGGGCAGGGGCCACAAGCGACAGCTCGCTGTGTGCGGGCTGGGCAGGTGGCAGTGGCCGCTGCGACGCTGCCCCCCGACGCGCCGCATCAGCATAAGATGTGTTGTGGAAAAGTGAGCACATCTTACGGGCTTCCTTGAAAGAAATATTTTCTTTGACTTTTAGGGTGATTATGTCCTTTTCTTTTTTCCAGTTTGGACAGGAACGTGAGTAGGATGCGTGGTCACCACTGCAGTTCACACAGTGAGGAGTGCCAGTACAGTTGTCGGAGGAGTGGCCCTGTACTCCACACCTTGCACAAGTTATTTGACCACGACAGCTCTGTGAGCCATGGCCAAATCTTTGGCATTGGAAGCACCGTCTAGGGTTAGGGACATATGGTCGAACCGTTAACCTAATATATCCTGTTTCCATGGTTTCAGGCAGAACGCTAGATCCAAATGTGAGGACAAGATGTTTGGTGGGGATTTCTTTGTTGTCCCGTCTGATGATGATACGTTTTACATTGGTGACATTTTGATCTTTCCACCCTTCCAGGAGTTCTGCTTCTGATAATTCTAGGAGGTCTGCTTCTGATACGACTCCACGTGAGCTATTCATTGATCGGTGTGGTGATACAGAAATTGGTATGTTGCCGAAAGTCACAAGGTTGCCTAGTTTCTCGTACTGTTGTTTCTGAGGGACCTCAAGAAGAAGGTCTCCGCTAGCCATTTTGATGACTTTGTAACCTGAGCCTAAAGCTTCCGTCAAAGATTTCGCAACTATGAATGGAGAAATGGATCTGGCCGGTTTTGAAGCATTTTCACTGTGTACAACATGGTATTTCGGATAGATTTCTTTTGGTCGGTTGGAATACAGGCCAAGTTCATCGGTGCGTCCCCTCTTTAGAGGGTGACGATCAAGTAGGCGGGGAAATGCTGGTGTTCCCATAACGGTTTGTTTTATTTCGGCGGCAATGGCGGCCACCCACCACGGAGCCCAACTAGGGGACGCTGCAGTGCTTAACGCGTAAGGCTGCAGGCGCCAACCGTACATTGCCACTATAACCTAATATATTGTACCCAAGGGAGGGCACATACACAAGGTTAACCCAAGCCACCTATGAAAATTAGGAAGTGACAGAAGAGAAGAGATGATAGGATAGTTAAAGAAAGGAGACAGGAAAGCAAAAGGTTGGAGAGGGGGATAGGAAAAGGCGACCACCGATTTCCCCCGGGTGGGTCAGTCCGGGGGTGCCGTCTACGTGAAGCCGAGGCCAAAGGGGTGTGTTGCCTCTGCTGAGGGGCCTTAAAGGTCCAAACACTCAGCGTCGGCTCAACCCCCAGGATCCCCTTTTCCCCGGACACGGCTAAGCCGCGCACGGTTAGACGCAGAGGGTCCAACCCTCGTGTGCTCGGGTACGTGGTGGCGCGACTCACCAAACGCCTGCTTGCGCAGACGCCCCTGCGGGAGTCATACATGACTCTGTCGGGTCCCGGTGCAGAACTCTTACATGCGATCAAGGCAGCTCTCAACTTGGCAATAGTGAAAGCAAGGTTATGCGGTTCCCTCTGTCGACATTTGCGTACGAATGGCTTGCATTCTTCTCTCTGTTTATATTTGAGAAAGGGTTGCGAATAGTGGATTGAGCTTGAAACACGCTCAAAGTGCTCCCCAAGACAGTCTGCCTGGTCCTGCAAGGTATTCCCTTGGTCATTCACCAGAGGCAACGGATGAATTTGGTGACCCTTTAGCTTTCTTAAGCCGTTCCACACTTTTGCCTCCTGTGTGTATGAATTTATACACGATAGAAACCTCACCCAGCTTTCTCTCTTTGCCTGACGTCGTGTCCGTCTTCCCTGTGATTTAATGCGTTTGAATTCAATTATATTTTCTGTACTTGGCGATCTACGCAATATGCTCCATGCCTTATTCTGTCTATTTCGCGCCTCTCTGCAGTCTTCGTTCCACCACGGGACACGTCTTTTAAGTGAGCAACCATTCGTTTGTGGGATACACTTTTCAGCAGCATTGATAATAAAAGCAGTAAAATATGCAACAGCATCGTCGATACTAAAATTGTTTATAAAATCTCGTGGTAAATAAGTTAAATCTTTAAAATGCTCCCAGTCAGCCGATGATAATTTCCATCGAGGAATATTGGGAGGGTTATCGTGCTGCGTTATTAAGTTTAAAATTACAGGGAAGTGGTCACTTCCAAAAGGATTGTTAATGACATTCCATTCAAGGTCAGGCATAAGAGAAGCAGATCCAATTGCTAGATCTATTGATGAGTACGAGTCATGTTGGGCGTTATAGTAGGTCGGCTTATTCTTATTAAAAAGGCAGGAACCAGAAGTCAAAAGGAAATTTTCGATGAGTCGACCTCTCGCGTCGCATCGCGAGTCTCCCCACAACGTGTTGTGAGCATTAAAATCTCCCACGAGAATGTAAGGTTCGGGAAGCTGGTCAATGAGGTTATGAAAATCAGTTTTTCCGAGAATATAATTTGGGGGTATGTATATAGAACATACTGTGACCAATTTATTGAAAAGAATTGCCTGAATTGACACTGCCTCAAGGGCCGTCTGAAGGGGTACATGTTGACAAGCTACGGACTTGTCTACAACTATTGCAACTACAACTAGTCGAGGTGAGACGTGGCAGCGAGCACAGCCAAGCAGCAGCATAGAGGGCGCCTGGGAAGCGTGCGTCGGCCATCGTGTAGTCCACGTGAGACGTGGCAGCAGGCACAGCCAAAAAGCAGCAGCAGTGAGGGTGCATGGGGAGCGTGCGGCAGCCATTGTGTAGTCGAGGTGAGACGTGGCAGCGGGCACAGCCAAGCAGCAACAGTGAGAATGTCTGGGGAGCGTGCGTCAGCCATCGTGTAGTCGAGGTGAGACGTGGCAGCGGGCACAGCCAAGCAGCAGCAGTGAGGTCGCCTGGGGAGCGTGCGGCAGCCATCGTGTAGTCGAGGTGAGAAGTGGCAGTGGGCACAGCCAAGCAGCAGCAGCAGTGAGGGTTCCTGGGGAGCGTGCGTCAGCCATCGTGTAGTTGGAGGTGAGACAATGGCAGCGAGCACAGCCAAGCAGCAGCAGTGAATGCGCCTGGGGAGCGTGCGTCAGCCATCGTGTAGGCGAGGTGAGACGTGGCAGGGGGCACAGCCAAACAGCAGGAGCAGTGAGGGTGCCTGGGGAGCGTGCGTCAGCCAACGTGTAGTCGAGGCTAGACGTGGCAGCAGGCACAGCCAAGCAGCAGAAGCAAGCTCCTGGGGAGCTTGCGTCAGCCATCGTGTAGTCTAGGTGAGATGTGGCAGCGGGCACAGCCAAGCAGCAGCAGTGAATGCGCCTGGGGAGCGTGCGTCAGCCATCGTGTAGTGGAGGTGAGACGTGGAAGCGGGCACAGCCAAGCAGCAGCAGCAGTGAGGGCGCCTGGGGAGCGTGCGCCAGCCATCGTGTAGTCGAGGTGAGACGTGGCAGCGGGCACAGCCAAACAGCAGCAGCAGTGAGTGTGCCCGGGGAGCATGCGTCCGCCATCGTGTGGTCGAGGTGAGATGTGGCAGCGGGCACAGCCAAGCAGCAGTGAGGGTACCTGTAAAGCGTGCGTCATCCATCATGTAGTCGAGGTGAGATGTGGCAGCGGGCACAGCCAAGCAGCAACAGTGAGGATGCCTGGGGAGCGTGCATCAGCCATCGTGTAGTCGAGGTTAGACGTGGCAGCGGGCACAGCCAAGCAGCAGCAGCAGTGAGAGTGCCTGAGGAGCGTGCGCCAGCCATCGTGTAGTCGAGGTGAGACGTGGCAGCGGGCACAGCCAAACAGCAGCAGCAGTGAGGGTGCCTGGGGAGCGTGCGTCAGCCGTCGTGTAGTCGAGGTGAGACGTGGCAGCGGGCACAGCCAAGCAGCAACAATGAGGGTGCTTGGGGAGCGTGCATCAGCCATCGTGTAGTCGAGGTGAGACGTGGCAGCGAGCACAGCCAAGCAGCAGCATAGATGGCGCCTGGGAAGCGTGCGTCAGCCATCGTGTAGTCCACGAGAGACGTGGCAGCGGGCACAGCCAAATAGCAGCAGCAGTGAGGGTGCCTGGGGAGCGTGCGGCAGCCATTGTGTAGTCGAGGTGAGACGTGGCAGCGGGCACAGCCAAGCAGCAACAGTGAGAATGTCTGGGGAGCGTGCGTCAGCCATCGTGTAGTCGAGGTGAGACGTGGCAGCGGGCACAGCCAAGCAGCAGTGAGGTCGCCTGGGGAGCGTGCGGCAGCCATCGTGTAGTCGAGGTGAGAAGTGGCAGTGGGCACAGCCAAGCTGCAGCAGCAGTGAGGGCGCCTGGGGAGCGTGCGTCAGCCATCGTGTAGTTCGAGGTGAGACAATGGCAGCGGGCACAGCCAAGCAGCAGCAGTGAATGCGCCTGGGGAGCGTGCGTCAGCCATCGTGTAGGCGAGGTGAGACGTGGCAGGGGGCACAGCCAAACAGCAGGAGCAGTGAGGGTGCCTGGGGAGCATGCGTCCGCCATCGTGTAGTCGAGGTGAGACATGGCAGCGGGCACAGCCAAGCAGCAGCAGTGAGGGCGCCTGGGGAGCGTGCGTCAGCCTTCGTGTAGTCGACGTGAGACGTGGCAGCGGGCACAGCCAAGCAGCAGCAGTGAGGGAGCCTGGGGAGCGTGCGTCAGCCATCGTGTAGTCCAGGTGAGACGTGGCAGCGGGCACAGCCAAAAAGCAGCAGCAGTGAGGGTGCCTGGGGAGCGTGCGGCAGCCATCGTGTAGTCGAGGTGAGAAGTGGCAGCGGGCACAGCCAAGCAGCAGCAGCAGTGAGGGCGCCTGGTGAGCGTGCGTCAGCCATCGTGTAGTCGAGGTGAGACAATGGCCGCCGGCACTGCCAAGCAGCAGCAGTGAGGGAGCCTGGGGAGCGTGCGTCAGCCATCGTGTAGTCGAGGTGAGACGTGGCAGCGGTCACAGCCCAGCAGCAGCAGCAGCAGTGAGGGTGCCTGAGGAGCGTGCATCAGCCATCGTGTAGTCGAGGTTAGACGCGGCAGCGGGCACAGCCTAGCCGCATGCAGTGTAGGG
>NC_051155.1:262205358-262265357 GCF_013339745.2 Dermacentor silvarum
GTTTATTCTAGCAGTTAGCATCATGATTACAATTATCACGCGAATACAAAAATTACGAGAATACCAATAACCAATTTTGACCGACCTTGCTCATTGAAAGCCCGGCCCACGTGGCGTTCGCCAAAAACACACTCGGATATTGGGTAGTTCAACTTGCCGCATCATCTGTGGACTTCGTTTGTCCTTTCCTTTTTAGCTACCTGCTTCTATTTCTTTTTTGAAACGAAGGAATACCCTCCTTTAATTTTGGGTGCAGAATAATTGTTGGCGTTGTGCAGGCAGTTAAATTACACATTTTCGTACTCATTTATGCATTATTCCTCTATTATTCTACCCACATGGCGCTGTCGCGACCGCTGCATGGCCCAAATACATAACACAATTTTTGCGATCATAGTTATGTTCTTGCCTAGATCATCTGTATTTCTGTGCGCAAAGTTACTCTCTGTGACTGAGCAACATGTTTATTTGTCTTATTTGACGCATTATATACA
Source organism: Dermacentor silvarum (assembly GCF_013339745.2). Lineage (NCBI taxonomy): Eukaryota > Metazoa > Arthropoda > Arachnida > Ixodida > Ixodidae > Dermacentor > Dermacentor silvarum. The sequence goes on from NC_051155.1 coordinate 262,205,853, forward strand.
CTGACGTTTGCTTAAATACGTAGATTTATTGGAGACTCATACGTTTTCTTTTTAAATATCGTATTGCGAGGTTTTATGTATACAAGCAGTGAACTTTGTTTCCAGCGACTCTTTTTTTGCCCTTTAGCGAGTTGTATCTTCGCATTTGTATATTCCATTCTAGCTTCGCATTTTATTGCGATAGCAATTATATGGACACTTGAACCGGATTTCTGCCGTCGGCGTCGCCGTCGTCGTCGCCGTCGCCGTATGCCCGAAGATAAAATCTTCGCCGCACGCCGTATGCCCGAGAGGAAGCGTGCGGGGACGCGCGCTATCACGCAGAGCGAACGCACTCAATCTCCCACGCGCAAGCAAGGAAGCAGGAAGCCAGCGCCGGAGGGAGCAAGGGGAGGGGGGGGGGGGCGCACTTCTCTGCCAACAACCGCGCTCGTCGCTCGCTCGCACCGTCTCTTATCTCCACACGGCTCTGACCTTTAAGTGCATTCGCCGCTCAGTTTCCGTTGAAGCGATAGACCGCACGTACCTTCGCCCGCTGCGGCGTATGCTTGCTGCCAGCGTTTTGACAGTCGTTGTCTGCTGTCATTCAGTGTGATCTCTTCGTGTTTGTGCGCGCTCACACCACGCTTGTTCATTCAGTTCGTAATAGTCGGGCCACATTTTCCAACGTACGCTACACACGCAATGCTGCCCGGATCGGCAGTGCAGCGCTACAGGTGTGTCCCTTCGCACGCGCGCTGCCCACGGGAAGCGCTTCTCATCAACACCACCGTTTCACACGCGCCTTCTCGTGGTCATCGAGTCTCTCTTCATGTCGGTCTACTTACGCCGCAGCACACCTGCTTACTTAATCAGCTCATGTTTACTACAATTCATATTGCTACCAAAGCCGCTCACCTTACTTCGTATGACATTGCTGTGTTGCTATCGCATTCATTACTTCGCCCTAAGGGCGAAACTGTGACATTTCTAATATATATTTTGCAGAACTCCCACTTTTTATTTGTGCTCACTGCTGTGAGTATTATCTCGGTGTAATTACAATACACGACGAGTTACAGCTGCTCCTGCGCAATCTATTGCAACGAGGAATAGCGTCATTGAGGTTTCTTCCTGGCCGTTGCATATGTAGAAAAATGTAAACAAGGTTATTGAATGACAAAGATTCATCAAAATATTTGTCCTCAACCTATTCATTTCATGGCCTTTACGTTTTTCATATAAGCTTCATGCACTGCTTTGCTGGTTTCGAACTGATATTGACCCTTTTCGCGGCGATCCCGTGGGCGCTGGCATATTTGATCACGTGGTGACGCGTCCATTGCTTGCCTCAACTGCCTCCGTTGCCTCCTTGTTTACAATGGAAGTGTATGACGCCGGCGCGGCTTAGAAAACCTCTGTTTTCGGAGATATCGTAGACGGTGACTAGGTGGACGAAACGAAGCTTTGATCACAGCTTCAGGGAACATGCAAAAGCGCTTTCGGAGCTGATTAAGCTATGTCCAAACGGCTCAAGCAGTGTATATGGTGCTTCTTCTAAAAGCGGGGCTAAATATGCATTCCAAGCATTCCGATTATGAATTCAGTCAGGATTAGTGTGTTTTGCTCTTTGTTCTTTACTCGCAAATATTTTGAAGCAGTGGCTCGTCAGTTTCTGACTCAGTGAAGTTCCTCGGTGCCGCCACTATCTTATTATTTTCTGCCTAATCACTCGCTGGTGTGCTCAGTTCCGAATCCGATAGATTTGTTCTTGCTGCTCACAAGGCTTGAAACGTAGCTGTTTTGTACATTGTAATACCTTGTAGCAAATATATATATTACAGCTAGTAACTTGCTTACTCTTGTGGGCCGTCACGAAACATTCAGCTTTGACCATTGGTGCGCCATAGGTGTAGTGCGTCATTTATTGCGTGTATACAGTGCGCATATATTCAATTGTGCGTCCATTCGCTTATTCTTTATACGTCGGCGATATAGTGGGCGTAAGTTTTCCTGCCATTTGGGACAGATGTGTATAGATAACGCGCGCGAAACTTACTATGGCAGGAAGCGGCGTTACTCCCTCTGTCATTGTTTAACGAGTGGTATTCACTCTTGCCGACGTTCTGGGGATGAAGCCCTTTCTTTGAAGGTTATAGCGATACAAGGCTGGCGGATGAGCAAATTTATGTATGCTCGAAGAAATGCGTACATCACGAAGTGCCGGTAACACGTTCGGACAGTTGCAGCAGCGGTCCGCGAACTTCACCACACAGATTCATTCTATTGCTTAACATGCCAGTCACTATTTTTGCAGCCAACTACTGCACACGTCTTCAATCCAGATTATTCAATCTAGCAAGATTGGAGCACAGTGTGATAGCGAAAACTCAGTTGCATTTCCGACAGCTGATAGCACAGAAGCAAGGTAGAAGCGGTAATGGTTTCGTATTCGTGCGCGGTCGCTGAGGAGAGGTATGGCGCGCCGCCGTGAGCGCCATCTTGTTTCTCTAAAACAAACTGCTCCGCGAAAAGGGTCAATAGTTCTAAAGTTCATGTGATGTTTTCTTTACTTATTAATTAGACAAAAAAAAAGAACGCCGAAGCATTGATTTGTGCCACAATTTTTTACGCATACGAATATATTCTTTTATGAAAACATACATATTTTAATGGACAGTGCATAGCTTTCGATAATTCGTTTGCAGCATATAATATACAATGGAATTGGCAATGCAGTTATTATTCATGCATTTGATCTCTCGACAAATTCTATAAGGAGGAGGCCGCGCTGCAACCTCAGCCCCCCCCGAACAAAATTTCTGGCTACGCCACTGTCTGCAACATATTTCTAAACGTCATCGTATACAGCATAAGATTTTGAGAGAAAGTATTGCTTAAATTTATAACGTAAATGTGACCGAGGTAAAACAACGGCACATATGTTGCTATTTGAAATACCGAATTCCACATCTTTATTGTAAATCAAGTGTGACTTACTCCATTTTTCATCACTGTTCTATTACAGAGCAAACTTCTGTGAGCAGCCAGTGGTATCCAAGAGGGAAGGGACCTGGATTGCTGTGGTTACTGAAACTACGTCTTATTTTATGTGGTCACCTTTTCTACTGCACTAAAAAAATTTGTAAAACCATTCTGCATGTTCTTTAATTTATTAGTCAATAAAGCCGCTTTCTCACAAAGTCAGGTAATTTTTCTTCTGCATGTTGTTATGCACATTTCCTTTGGATGTTTATTGCACATTTGATATATGTTCAACAATTTCATGCAAGTTATTATAAATAATATAATGTAATGCTTTAATTTATTTTTCCGTTCTATATATTAACATATGTACTATGAAGCTAGCATACGAATGCATGGTATGCCGAAGAAGTGGGCATTAATTTTGCTTACCACATAACTGTAGGACGACAATCTATAAATGTTGCTTTAAAGACAGCTATAGAAGCCTGCATATTGTTTCTGAATCCATTATATGTTATGGCTTTGGAAACAATATGCAGGCTTTTATAGCTAGTTGGGAATTTTGTTAGACGTCTCCAGAATTCTGTTATAATTTAATTATAACAGAATTCTGGGAACGTCTAATAAAATTCGTAACTTGTTCTTGTCAAGATGTTTTATAAAAGCCTGCATAATGTTTCCGAAGCGATTCTTGAAGTTGTTCTTGTCTAGATGTTTATTAGCCAACTTTTAGCGTAACGTTCGCAGAGCTTACTGAAGTACCTGTAGACGTCCACAGCTAGAAAATGTCTTGACCAGGACAGCTATTATACTTTTGAATTATCCGCTCAAGACATCTTTTATACATCAAATAGCTGGTTGTGTGTTTCGTGGGAAGCCTCTAAGTCGGGCTTTAACTGAGCCATGCCACGCGCGACCTCGGCGTTAGTTGACCTAGCGCCGTCATCTCCGCCGGGAAGTCTTGTATACGGTTTTCCTTTTTTTAGCTCGCCGCCAGCACAGGTACTTATCTCTTGTTCTGCTACATATCGCCGGGAAGTCTTGTATACCGTTTTCCTTCTTCAGCTCGCCGCCAGCACAGGTCCTTATCTCTTGTTCTGCTACGCGATACACGACTAGAATACTGAGCACACTTTTCACGCGCAGCACTTTCTACCATTTTCGAGATAGTTATCGGTCCTCAAGGATCTAGGACGATAGCGACAAGTTTTAGTGACAAGAACATTGATTTTCGCCGACCACCGAGTTTTTGCTGAAGGCGCAAAGTCGCCCTAACTAAATAGCCCTAACAATTATTGTTCGTCTTTCTAGGGTGCCTCGATGCCAGCGCCGCCGTTCAAGGTGGTGCCATCCTTAGACCGCCCCCGCGCCGCCGCTTTCTCGCTGCGACGCCATCTTGAGTCACAGCGAGCGGTTGCGAGTGCTTGGTGCCGGTGCTTAGTTCGAGACACAATGCGCGCGGATGCTTCGCTGACGCTTCTACTTGCTGGACAGTGTTCAGCCGCATGAATGACAAGCTTTTCAAGTGCATCAAGTCGACATGACGGGCTGTTGAGTTCCCAAGTGCACCGGATCGACGCGTAAAGGGCTTCGTTGTTTACGCTTCCCCCGGGACCCAGAGCGAAGGAAGAGATGGGAAGCCCAAGTAAAGCGGTATCACTGGAAGGCAACGGATAGCTCCTACATTTGCGAGGTAAGTGTCAAGAAAGTTTAGACTATCGCATCGTGTTTTTCATTTAAATAAGAAAGTATTCTCTGATCCTCGCTCACGTACCTACGTTCGCTCACGAACTAAGCACTGCACCGATGCTGAGTAGCCTATGGTTTGCGAGCGCGCGTCGCATAGGCTTTTGCCGTTTTGATCGGCGCAGTCTATGCGAGTAGTACCCTTATTTTAAGAACTGACGAAAATGCTTCGCCGCGAAATAGCCTTACATTAGCTACAAATCGTCATATAAACCACCTATTTTACTTTTTCACGGGAAGCACACATCGTGTGTCTCTTGTTTCTTTTTTTTCCCCTCAGTTTCTTTTTTCGCTACTGGTTATTTGGGACTAAAGAACGCAGTGCTTCTTCTGGGGAGAGCGGCTGTTGTGTACGTGGCAAGGGAAGCATTGTGATTTTCTCTATTCTCAGCAGATATCTTGCGGATCTCAGGTTGTTACGTTATATAGCTGATTTTTTAGACGAATATATTTGTAGCGTGGTGCTCGTAAGCCGATGGTCATTTGTGCTCATTCCCGATCGTAGTGGGTACTGTGGCGGTCTTTAAATGCCTGTGCATGGTATGCCCAGGTGTAGTAGAGTTAAGGGGCATCATGGGACCAAAATGTTTCGGCGCTTTCTGGCATGGTATCTGTTGTAGCCTGTGCATTTCTTCGAAAGGTGTGAAGCGAGGTAATAGAGCATTACTTCTGCGAAAATTTATTTTTAAGCACTGTAATGGGTTCTCTGTATTTACAAGGCAACTTTTCATATCAATAATCACTTTTGTTGTTTTACTTGTACTTAGAAACACTTTGAAGATGACCAGTACGAGGGAAATCGACAGGATGGGCGCCGCCTATTAAAGTCAACAGCCCTACATCATCATGGACTATATTTTCGAAGTGAAAAACATTGCTAATCTGTATTTGACTGTCTTAGTTTCATTTACGGTTTTTGTACGCGATATGTATGCAGTGTTGTTTATTTTTTCAATGTAGTTATCAGTGTACTAATGGTTATTTATAAAATGTTCTGTACTCGCCATCGATGTGTTTGGCTGATGCGACGTATTCGATGGTAGCTGATGTATTCTGGCTGGATATCTTGATTAATATTATCCGCGGTTGCGTTGCGTTTTCTTGTTTGCATTCTTGTTTTCGATTTATATTGTGTGTAATAAGGTTGATGTACTCACTTGAACACCCCCCCCCCCATGTAATGAATAAATTAAAAAAAAACTCTCACTATCCCGAATTGTGTGTCGAGCCTACCTTGCGATTTTTTTTTTCTCTCGTCTTTCAACATAACCTTCAGGCGCCACACAGTACATATAATTTTTCATGTACCTATCTCTTTCATGATTGATTGTACTAGACATTATAAGTAAATGTATTTTGTGCATCGTTTGGTTTTTGTGTGTACTACGCAAGATTGACACAGACAAGTTACGTTACATGTTTCTCTACTGCACTAATTAACTAAACCTTATTTTCACATCGCAGTTATTTTTACACCAGCTTAATCCTGTCAGCACACAGTTTTGTGGGCAAAAAAAAGCAAAATTGCGCGTAGATATCGTCAAATAATTGCAACGAACGCAAAGAGCACGCGCAACGCAAGGGAAACTAACCGCCGTGCGCGAGTGGCTGGCTACGGTAAAAGAGGCGTGACGTGTAAACCAAAATACAACAGCGAAAAAGAAAAACTTCCACACACAGGGGGTCGCAAACCTTATATACCAAGCATCGAAGCGCAAAAAAATAGTGCGTATTTCAAACATACACACGGCATGTTAAATGTAAATTGAATTAGGCAACTTGGGGCATGTTCCCGGCGCCATACATTTACGTCTTGGACCTTCGACGAGTTAACGGCTATTGGTTATAAAGATGTGCAGATGCGATACCGATAAAAAAAATCCTCATCAAGGCAAAGCACTTGGAAGTGCGCCGCGAGTAACACTATTTATGAACGCAAGCGTAGCTGAGTCTCAGCTCGTGTGACTCAATATGGCGGCGCCAGCGGGGTTGTCTCCACCCTGGACGGCGGCGCTGGGCATCGAGGCACCCTACGTCTTTCCGTAGGTAAGCGCCCATTTTTCCCTACGTACCGTCACCGCTTCGTAACATACTGCGATACAGTCAAAACGTGCCGTTCGCATACATCCAGGCCACATAAACACAACGCCATGGATTGTATAGACCGTTTTCTCATGGGCACCGCCATTGCGGGGCTTTACCATTGCGTAGGCAGTGGCGCCATCTATGGGCAGTTGGCATGCTGGCTTGGGCGAACGCCCGTGTTGTATGCTGTGGTATACGCTCGGTGGCAGTTTCTGGTTACTTTATTCACTCTCCCGCGGTCTATTTAGCATGCAATGGCGTCTTCTATGTGGGGAACGGTCCTGTGAGGCCTAGTGAAGGATTTAAGTTTGAAGTAATTAAGCGGCTGGAGTTTCTGCTGGCGTTAGGGCGGACGGAGACACCTAGCGCGAGGTGTGCGCGTTTGTTTGAGCTTACAATCAGCCTCGAACAGGGGCGTTGCCAGGGGGGGTTGGGGGGGTTAACCCCCCCCCCCCCCCCACTTACCACCCTTAGTTCTCGTCGCTTCGCCCTGACATAATTCATGAAACCGGTGCTACTATCACAATTTCATTGCTGGGCGCTTCCGTTTGGGCTGGTAATTTACAGCGAATCATGTATGCGTATGGAAAAAACTGTCACGGTGTTTGTCAAGGCTTTGACACTCTGTGAAGTTTTGGGCGAGAATGTGGCGGCCGCATTCTGAAGCAACAAATGCGCAACAAATGCGGCAGCCGCATTTTAGATGATGGCGAAAACGCTCGAGGCCCGTTTACTTAGATTTAGGTGCACGTTAAAGACCCCAGGTGCTCGAAATATCCGGTATACATTTCCGCCGCTTCCCTTCAGGTGCCGGTTAGGCCGCGCTCGCGCAGGCGCGAGAAACGTTTCTTGTTTGCGATTGCGCCGCTACGGAAGGCTGGTAATTACTGTTGTGTTGTTGAATCCCAAACCAGCAATTACGGAAGGCTGGCAGTTGCTGTTTTGTTGTGGAATTCCAAACCAGCAATGTACACACGAAGGGGTTGATGACAGCAGTGAAATTCCACGGACTCGCAACAGAATGCACGAAACAGACAGCCGACAAGCATGCATGAATTACTGCTGTGCGCAGTGCAACGTAAGTAAACTCTTGTTGCAGGCGCTGACAGTTCTCGTCGGAGTTCACGCGTCCTGAGAAATTGATTATGTGCACTATGCACTGAACAAGACCGGAGTTCATTCCTGCATCACTAGTACACCAATCAGTCGAGTTTCTGTGAGGTACAAGGCCGCATCCTGTTTGCACTGGCGTAAGTGAAGCAGAAATGAGTTGCACGCACTACTTAAAATGCGTACACATGCCATATCTATGCTGTGCGGTGAAATATTCTGTACAATTCTGAATCTGTTGACGTAAAGGCAAATGACGGCTGCACGCTCGCACACAGCGGAAGACACAGCAGCCCATGCACTTGCCGCAGGAAATGCAACCCTCTCGTATGAGGGAGCAGGGCGACGAAAGCTTCAAAAAAAAAAAAAAAAAAAGCCTTAAGCGTTTTTTTCGCGTATTTAAGTTTTCTAGCGCAAAGACGCAGCGAACAAGCTATTGCTATGGAAGTAGATATAGCCTGGTCACACGTGCATTTCCACGCGTATAGCCGTCCTTGACTTGTGAAACGCACTTCGCCCCGACGAGGACGACGCCATCTACGCTTAACGGAAATTAACAATTAATGATGTCTTCTCCGATGGGGCGGGTTGTCTCAATGATGCGTTTTCGAAGACTGGTCCATTCAGTGGCGCGATGAGAGACCGTTGCTCCAGACGCCCACTGTACCTGTCGTACTTACTGTATTTACTGAGCTTACTTTACTTTTTACTTAATTTCTTCACAAGCACACGCACACGCGAGGGGGGGGGGGGGTCCCATGTCTTTGATATACATGTATAGAGTCTGCTTAAACTACCGATATTTATTATCGATCACGTGATGTGGAGGAAAGCAGAAGCTTGCCCCCCCCCCCCCCCCCCCCCGAAAGAAATTCCTGGCTACGCCCCTGGCCTCGAATATCAGTTCGGTATTTCTGAAAATTAGTTTCACAAATCTTACCTTACTGAAGCATTCTCAGCACTGTAATTCTAAGCTCTAGTTTAGCTGCAACGAGTAGTTAGGAAACATTTACGATCCTAACAACGTGGGTACCGTTCTGCTGGCGAATAAGTTGTGCTGTTTACTTTGACAAGCGTTCAAGTTGTTATCTGTAGATGCATTGGGCGACTGCCCTGTTTGTTGGGCAAGGTTTCCGCCCACAAATAAAATAGTTTGGTTAATAATAACCACTTACCGTACAGTGTGAATCATACTTTTTGAGTGGTGGAACGACCAGCTGCAGACTGCGCGAACGTCCGAGGCAGTACTAAATGCTGTGCTATAGATCTTTTTGTTCTATATAGCGCATGGTCCAAGTGGTCCAAGCATGCGGCACGACCATGCGAAGTCTTATTGCGTCGTTATCCCATGTTCAGTTTTATTTTGCCGCAAAAGGAGGACATGTGAACTCCCCCTTTTTTTTTCAGTCTCGTAAGTTGAGTCATCTACGACGTATTCACCCATCTTACGGCAATTGTGTCCTTACAAATAGCTGTTGGATTCTCTTTATGCGATCCCCTTTGTACATTGTGCCTTACAGGGCAAAAAAGCAATGCCGATCGAAGCACGAAGCTTGCGTGTATCATGTTGGTTTGCCAACAGCAGTGCTCGCTGTGTTGAGCAAAGCCTTCGGCCTCTTGCAGGAGGCTAACGTAGACATAGTGATTTGAAGTCTACTGGACTTAAAATGCGTGAGAACGCTGTCGGTGGCTGATGCAAATGTTTTATAACAAGTCTTCGTCGAGTGAAAACCGATACATCCAACATAGTTCACAACACATACACACACCGCGGCTGATATTGCGCGTTGCATTTTTGCACATCCAGGAGAAATTTCCCGATACTGTAGCTACTTCTGCACCTAAAGGCTACACAGTGGTTGTTCGACGACCTCGTAAGAACTGACATTCCGTAAATTGCACTCAGAACTGGCTAAAACACCTCCAAATCGTTCCGCAGCGAGCGACCGGCAACACATTCAAGCCGCGCCGGCTCGCACAAGCCAGAGAGGAGGAAAGGCTCGTCGCGCGCCCTTTCCTCCTCGCCCGATGAAAAGGTCCATAACCGAGTGAACAAAAACCACGTGCGTTTGAAGACATGATGAAATCCGGCCAAGAACGTTGCAAATGCAGCGCGAACATGCAGCGCGAACAAGGCGGCACTTTGGAGGGAGAAAAACTAACGAAGCCTCACACAGCAAGTGGCAGCAGGTGAGATTAGGGATCATTGAAGAATCGCTCGCTTACCTCACACAGCCGGGACCATTCTAGTGGTAGTAGTGGTCTAGTGGTAGAACGCCCGCCTCGGCTGCGGGAGGCTGTGGGTTCGATTCCCACCGCCGCCGGGCACCCACTGGTTCAAATGGCTACAAGTGTGCCCCGGCCTGGCGTTCGGCTTCCTTCAGGGGTGATACGCTTGGGAAAGGAGCCTGCGCCCTGAATTCCCGTCGAAACCAACGTGAGCACGGAATTTATTACTGGGGCGTTCCACGAACAAACCGAGACGATCCTATTTCAGTTTTGTTTTTATATCGTTCCGTGCGTGATAACTGGTTATCGCAAACGTGACAATTTTAAAGCTTCAACCATGTTCTGTAACTTTGTCGAAAAGTGCGGTCAGGATTTGTTAGAAACCACCGAAGAGAAGTATTAGGTTAAGCTACATCGTTATGTTTCTCTTTCTGAATAAACCATTTTTATCATACCCTGTAACTAACGATTCTGCAAGGTTCGCAAAGGCCTCGCGATGCGACCTTGTAGTTGCCTCCAGGTTCACGTGCCGTCATAGATTTATATTGAGCTCCGTTGATGCATTGAGCTGTTAATGGCTTTAACAAATTTCTCTGCCCTCAGAAGAAGCCAAAGCGCTGGCGTGGGAAAAATGGGCGTCTGCATGCTTTCTAAGCATGGCTGAATGCAAAAAAAGAAAACTTTCGAGAACAAAACTATTCTTTATTTGCAGCTATACAGGTGTTGCCAATTCTCAAATGTACATCGTTCTATTCTGTTCATACAGCACTTCCTGGTATTCATGCACTGAACATAGGCTAGAGAAAGAACTATGAGCACTTACTCATCTTTGCATGAAAGTTCTTTTTCCTACGCGCTTCCCGTGACTCATTAAATCCTTTTACATAGAAGTGAATCCTTGTCAGGACATAAAATTTCACTATGCTGGCAGTAAGCACTTCGGAGTGCTCGCTGCACCCTACACCATATGAAATCTGAGAGTTACCCAACAGCATGACATCTACTATGCTGTTTCTACACAGCTTTTCCTGGCTGAAGAAAGTAGTGAACACATTCTCCAGCTTTCTTACTGTTAAGAAAAGCACACGTGACGGGTAAGCAACCCTCCTTTGTCAGAAATAGCAGTGACATATCGTTTTCGGATATCTCATTTGGTCCTTGCAGAAGCAAGTTTTTGCATTCTACACAGTCATTGCGAGCAATAAATTTGCGCGCTACATAACCTGCCATGTAGTGGATGAGCCGGTCCTCACTCTTTTCTATGATGTAGCCACTCTGTTCAAAAGGAATACGATGTAGCTTGCGTTCTGCCAATGACACGTTACCTGACTCGATGAGTTTATCAATGTCAGTTATCAATGTCAGCCTTTCGTCCATTGTATCCTGTCTGGCACCCGGGAGCGAAGCAATGACGTTGACGCCTGCGACCAGGCATTGCATCTGTCGTACCCCTATTACAGCGAAGAAAACGTGGGTTGCTTCTTTCGGCAAGCGAGGTCAGAGCGCACAGCAGCACAGCACAGCGACGCAAACAAAGCAAAAGCAACACGCTACCGCCGTGCCGGGAATGCCGAGCTTACAGCCCACGCTACCGCAGCGCCACCGCATACATCCGGGACCGATGGCTTCACGCTAGAGGTACTAGACAATGGTCGAGTGGGTCGAACAGCGCTCTGCCGCTGAGGCGCCGCGTGTGGCAAAATAGTGCGAGGGCGCTGCGAGCGAACTGGATTGGGGCGGAGACGCGCTCCGCGGCATATTCAACGTATTTCGCTGCGGGCGCCGAACCGATTGCGCATAGTGCGCTCTTCAAATAGCGCTTTATTCAACTGCAAATTTATGTTTACACGATTTTGCCAAACTATATATTGAGGCATAGATTATACAACGCGACGTCTTCCATTTTGCTGCCGTTGTCAAGCGCGTCGTCTGCTAGCGAGCGCGCGTTCGCTACGCGGACGCTGGCGGACGCCCAGTTTTTCTCGCAGAACCTCTGTGCAGTACATTTTTTTTAATGGTTTAATCGCTTTGGTGCGCCCATGACTCTTGACGGCCGGTGCGAAATGTAGTTTTAGCCAGGTGAACTGCTGTTTTTACCACTGTCTTCTAAAAGTAAATGGTATCTCCGCGCCATGAAGGCTACGTAACAAAATTTTATTATTGATATCCTGTCATTTTACACGCGCTTCTTGTTGGTGGATATTGATCAGGGACAATGATCGAAGAAAACAATATTAGACTTATATAAACCAGTTTATTAGCTGCGTGGCGCGAAGAATGACCAATATTTCTAGGTAATTAAATCAAGGGTACATGGACATATATATTGCGATATATATATGTAAGGGAAAAAATAACATATATTCTAAGTGCACTAATTGAAAAGTGAGAACTCCCGACCAGGGGTGGGGGGGGGGGGAATAAGCGCATGTGTTTGCAGTAACAAACACACTTATTAGTGAATACTGGAAATAAAACTCTTATTCGCAGCAATAATATTCATAGCAGGCAAAACCATCTGATTATATATATAACTGAACGGTTGCGTTCACTTATCCGGTGCACTATCATACCGACCATAGTGAACAATTAAAGGAACTGCATGCAGGGGCGGATCCAGGTTTTTTCTGAGGGGGGGGTCAGCTTCCGTCACTGATGATGATGATGATGATTGTAGCCTTGCTTATTTACCGAAATTCACCGTTTATGCTCACGACAAACCCGCGTTTTATACGGCTAGAGCAACACCTGTAGCCCGCCGTGGTGGCTCAGTCAACGTTAGGGCGTTGCGCTGCTGAGCACGAGATCGCGGGATCGAATCCCGGCTGCGGCGGCCGCATTTCGATGGAGGCGAAATGCAAAAACGCCCGCGTGCTTGTGTTTTAATGCACGTTAAAGAAACCCATGTGGTCAAAATTAAACCGGAGCCTTCCACTATGGCGTGCCTCACAATCAGAACTGGTTTTGGCACGTGAAACCCCAGAAAGAGGAAGAAGACCTGTAGCGAAGCCAGGTATCGGTTTCTCCGAGGCCATAGGAAAAGAACGTTACCGAATACAGCCATGTGCATATCGGCTGTGCCGGATAACCAAGTTTTATGGTTTTCTTAAAATTAGGCACTGGGAGGCGCGCGAAGACCACCGGTACAATTAAGTTATGTGGCCAGGGGGGAACAAAGTGAGATGATAATTATCGCTGTGAGCAGCCCAATTAACTAAAATTGAACAATTATTTTTTGTCGACTGCAGTAAGTGTGTATGTTTGTATTGAAAACTTAGAGGCAGTCGTGTTTCTACACAGTATCAGTCGGAAGAATTATTCTAGCGCGTCCGTGCTCCGAGATATCCGACTCCAAATTTCAATTGTCGTACTGCGCAGAATTATCGAGTCGACGCAAGAGCGGTTTATGCTTTGTGTTGCTGTGGAAGGGAGGCATTTTGAACATTTTTAGGGCATTCACATCTTGATGGGCGAAGTGTTGTCATGAGATTTGTGCATGACAACAACAAACTGAAAGCAGCAGTATGAAATATTCGTTAGCATAGCTATAAAAAGGTTTCTGCTGTTGATGGTGCAGTTGTTGCTCATGATTTCAATAAAACTTACCATACTTGGAAATCAGCAGTCACTTTATTTGCGTAGCCCAGGCAAGGACCACGCCCGGTCGTCTAGTCACCATTACGCACACGCACTGCCCCCCGGCTTCTCCGCTCGCGCCATTATCTCGGCATGGCAGCTGCCGCCATCTTTACAGGCTGCGCGGTCGCGTGTTACGACGGCGGTTACGGGTTCCTCGATTTTTTTTTTCATTTCGCCAGCCGTGAGGGGAAGGGGGACAGTTATTATCTTTGCCAATGCCTCCGCCCCATTGTCAGACACAACGCCTCACGCAAAAGCCGCGTCACACCAGGGAGGAGCTTTGCGCCGATCCTCACTCTCTTGCAAGTTGCATGCGTAATCGTGCGACCCACAATTAAAATATGGAGTTGGATATCTCGGAGCACAGACATGCTAGAAGAATTCTTCCAAGTGAAACTGTGTAGAAACACGACTGCCTCTAACTTTTGAATACAAACATACACACTTACAGCAGTCAATAAAAAGTTAATTATTCAATTTTAGTTAATTCGGCTGCTAACAGCAATAATTATCATCTCACTTTGTGTCCCCCTGGCCACATAACTTATTTGGGCAGGTGGTCTTCCCATGCCTCCCAGTGCCTAATTTTAAGAAAACCATAAAGCTTAATTTTGAACACCCCGTATATCTAGTCTGTATTGTTTCTTAAAATAAAATTTGGGATGATCTGTTGCAGGTTGGTTATAAATTCGTAAGCACGCGTCCGTTTTTGGAGTTCTATTGGGACACCTTGATTTCCATAAGAAGATCCTTGTGTTCGGCTGAGACACCTTCGTTTGCTTTGGAGGACTAACTCCCCTATTCTCAAACAGCCCTCGACTCGAAGCTCTTCCTCTACTCCACTTTGTTGAGCACAGCGCCGCCTCTCGACTGATAAAGACGCGACAATTTTAAAGAATTCCTGTGAATGATCGTGAAGCTCAGTGACCACTTCTTTGGAGAGATGGCGGTGCTATCTTTCCTCTTGAGTCGAGGTGTTGTGTTGACTAGAGGAACGTTCTTGAATACGGGCGTAACGCCCCGCTCCAACGCGGCAACCACTACGCTGGGTGTTTACGATATGCGAATCACCGCGTATGAAGACTCACGCTGGGTGTTTACGATATGCGAATCACCGCGTATGAAGACTCACGACGCCACCTACAAGAAGAACGATGTGGCGTGTTAGCCGAGAGCGCAAGCCAGCGTCTTCATGTTTTGTTTCCCACTCGATGTCATCCTTTTACAAAAAGTGCGCATCTGCTCCCGTTTCTCTATCCACGCGACGCCATCCTAGACCCGCGCGCTGGCGTTGGCCGCTGACGTCACGCTCCCGCGAGAACGCTTCGCCCCGCTCCGCGAGAACGCCCACTCAGATAAAAGGATCCGGCGGGTTTGATCCTCCTATGCTTAATGTACGACAATAAAACTGCGAAGTTACAATGAAAAACTTGTAGCGTACGAACGGTACTGTGCTCGTGCTGGATATTGTCAACGTGTAACTGTGATCACAGTTTTAAAAAGTTGCCTATGCGTAGTTCTTAGTTTAGCTGTTAGTTGTTATTATTGATATATAAACACTTCAGCGAGAGATCTCTTTCATTAAGCAGTTTGGTCGCGGAACCGATGACATCCAATGAGGCAACCGTTGACACCCCGAGGGGGAACTAAGTTAATCAGGTGCGAAGGCGCTCGCGCGCACATCGGCGTGCTTGGCAAAAGGCACGTCCCCTCGTTCATTCGACGCCACCGACGGGACGAGTCAGGCACGGCCGGCGCCAGGAGGTCCAAGGTGTTCATGAGAAAAATTAACTACGGCAACTTCGGGACACCACACTCCTACGGAATACAACTAAGCTTGTGAGCGAGCTAGCTTTACTTCTACATGGCTGATACCACTGGTACTCGCGAAAAATACTTTTGAAGAATGCTGGTGGCCATATTTTTTTTTGCGACAGGGCCATCCCCCTGTCAGCGAGGGGGCGATGCAGAAATCTGAGGGGGGGTCAGGACATCCGGACATCCCCCCTGGATCCGCGCCTGCCGTCGACTCCTCGAGCCCGCGGCTAGGCATTTCGCGCATCGGCACTTAGGACTGCGCGACTAAGAACATAGAGAGTCGACTCCTCGAGCCCGCGGCTAGGCATTTCGCGCATCGGCACTTGGGACTGCGCGATTAAGCAGATCGAGCGTCGATTCCTCGAGCCCGCGGCTAGGCATTTCGCGCATCGGCACTTGGCACTGCGCGACTAAGCAAATCGAGCGTCAACTCCTCGAGGCCGTGGCAAGGCATTTCGCGCATCGGTACTTGGGACTGCGCGACTAAGCACATCGAGTGTCGATTGTCGAGACCGTGGCTAGAAATTTCGCGCAACGGCACATGGGACTGCGCGACTAAGCACATAGAGCGTCGACTCCTCGAGCCCGCGGCTAAGCATTTCGCGCATCGGCACTTGGGACTGCGCGACTAAGCACATCGAACGTCGAATCCTCGAGCCCGCGGCTAGGGATTTCGTGCATCGGCACTTGGGACTGCGCGACTAAGCACATAGAGCGTCTACTCCTCGAGCCCGCAGCTAGGCATTTCGCGCATCGGCACTTAGGACTGCGCGAATTAGCACATCGAACGTCGATTCCTCGAGCCCGCGGCTCGGCATTTCGCGCATCGCCCCTTGGGACTGCGCGACTAAGCACATATAGCGTCGATTCCTCAAGCCCGCGGCTAGGCATTTCGCGCTTGGGCACTTGGGACTGCGCGACAATGCAGATAGAGCGTCGACTGCTTGAGCCCGCGGCTAAGCATTTCGCGCATCGGCACTTGGGACTGCGCGACTAAGCACATCGAACGTCGACTCCTCGAGCCCGCGGCTAAGCATTTCGCGCATCGGCACTTGGGTACTGCGTGACTAAGCACATCGAGCGTCGCCTCCTCGAGCCCGCGCCTAGGCATTTCGCGCATCAGATCTTGGGACTGCGTGACTAAGAACATAGAATGTCGATTCCTCGAGCCCGCTGCTCGGCATTTCGCGCATCGGCAGTTGGGACTGCGCGACTAAGCTCATAGAGCGTCGACTCCTCGAGCCCGCGGCTAAGCATTTCGCGCATCGGCACATGGGACTGCGCGACTAACCACATAGAGCGTCGACTCCTCGAGCCCGCGGGTAAGCATTTCGCGCATCGGCACTTGGGACTGCGCGACTAAGCACATCGAACGTCGACTCCTCGAGCCCGCCGCTAGGGATTTCGTGCATCGGCACTTGGGACTGCGCGACTAAGCACATAGAGCGTCGACTCCTCGAGCCCGCGGCTAAGCATTTCGTGCAATGGCTCTTGGGACTGCTCAACTAAGCACATAGAGCGTCGATTCCTCGAGCCCGCGGCTAGTAATTTCGCACATCGGCACTTGGGACTGCGCGACTAAGCACATCGAACGTTGACTCCTCGTACCCGCGGCTAGGCATTTCGCGCATCGGCACTTGGGAGTGCGCAACTAAGAACATCGAACGTTGACTCCTCGAGCCCGCGGCTAGGCATTTCGTGCATCGGCACTTGGGACTGCGCGACTAAGCACATCGAACGTCGACTCCTCGAGCCCGCGGCTAGGCACTGCGCGCATCCGCACTTGGGACTGCGCGAGTAAGCACATAGAGCGTCGATTCCTCGAGCCCGCGGCTAGGCATAACTCCCATCGGCACTTAGGACTGCGTGACTTAGCACATCGAACGTCGATTCCTCGAGCCCGCGGCTCGGCATTTCGCGCATTGGCACTTGGGACTGCGCGACTAAGCCCATATAGCGTCGATTCCTCGAGCCCGCGGCTAGGCATTTCGCGCATGGGCACTTGGGACTGCACGACAAAGCACATAGAGCGTCGACTCCTCGAACATGCGGCTAGGCATTTCGCGCAATGGCACTTGGGACTGCGCAACTAAGCACATAGAGCGTCGATTCTTCGAGCCCGCGGCTAGTAATTTCGCACATCGGCACTTGGGACTGCGCGACTAAGCACATCGAACGTCGACTCCTCGAGCCCGCGGCTAGGCATTTCGCGCATCGGCACTTGGGACTGCGCCACTAAGCACATCGAACGTTGACTCCTCGTGCCCGCGGCTAGGCATTTCGCGCATCGGCACTTGGGAGTGCGCGACTAAGAACATAGAATGTCGATTCCTCGAGCCCGCGGCTCAGAATTTCGCGCATCGGCACTTGGGACAGCGCGACTAAGCATATCGAACGTCGACTCCTCGAGCCCGCGGCTAAGCATTTCGCGCATCGGCACTTGGGACTGCGCCACTAAGCAGATCGACCGTCGATTCCTCGAACCCGCGTCTAGGCATATCGGGCATCGGCACTTGTGACTGCGCGACTAAGCACATCGAGCGTCAACTCCTTGAGCCCGCGGCTTGGCATTTGGCGCATCGGCACATGGGACTGCGCGACTAAGCACATCGAACGTTGACTCCTCGTGCCCGCGGCTAGGCATTTCGCGCATCGGCACTTGGGAGTGCGCAACTAAGAACATAGAATGTCGATTCCTCGAGCCCGCGGCTCAGAATTTCGCGCATCGGCACTTGGGACAGCGCGACTAAGCACATAGAGCGTCGACTCCTCGAGCCCGTGGCTAAGCATTTCGCGCAATGGCACTTGGGACTGCGCGACTAAGCACATAGAGCGTCGATTCCTCGAGCCTGCGGCTAATAATTTTGTACATCGGCACTTGGGACTGCGCGACTAAGCACATCGAACGTCGACTCCTCGAGCCCGCGGCTAGGCATTTCGCGCATCGCGCTTGGGACTGCGCGACTAAGCACATAGAGCGTCGACTCCTCGAGCCCGCGGCTAGGCATTTCTCGCATCGGCACTTGAGACTGCGCGACTAAGCACATAGAGCGTCGACTCCTCGAACATGCGGCTAGGCATTTCGCGCATCGGCACTTGGCACAGCACGACTAAGCACATAGAGCGTCGATTCCTCGAGCCCGCGGCTAGGCATTTCGCGCATCGGCACTTAGGACTGCGCGACTTAGCACATCGAACGTCGAATCCTCGAGCCCGCGGCTAGGGATTTCGTGCATCGGCACTTGGGACTGCGCGACTAAGGACATAGAGCGTCGATTCCTCGAGCCCGCGGCTAGGCATTTCGCGCATCGGCACTTGGGACTGCGCGATTAAGCGGATCGAGCGTCGATTCCTTGAGCCCACGGCTAGGCATTTCGCGCATCGGCACTTGGGACTGCGCGATAAGCAAATCGAGCGTCAACTCCTCGAGGCCGTGGCTAGGCATTTCGCGCATCTGTACTTGGGACTGCGCGACTAAGCACATCGAGTGTCGATTGTCGAGACCGTGGCTAGAAATTTCGCGCAAGGGCACATGGGACTGCGCGACTAAGCACATAGAGCGTCGACTCCTCGAGCCCGCGGCTAAGCATTTCGCGCATCAGCACTTGGGACTGCGCGACTAAGCACATCGAACGTCAAATCCTCGAGCCCGCGGCAAGGGATTTCGTGCATCGGCACTTGGGACTGCGCGACTAAGCACATAGAGCGTCGACTCCTCGAGCCCGCGGCTAAGCATTTCGCGCAATGGCACTTGGGACTGCGCGACTAAGCACATAGAGCGTCGATTCCTCGAGCCCGCGGCTAGGCATTTCGCGCATCGGCACTTAGGACTGCGCGACTTAGCACATCGAACGTCGATTCCTCGAGCCCGCGGCTCGGCATTTCGCGCATCGCCACTTGGGACTGCGCGACTAAGCACATATAGCGTCGATTCCTCGAGCCCGCGGCTAGGCATTTCGCGCATGGGCACTTGGGACTGCGCGACAATGCAGATAGAGCGTCGATTCGTCGAGCCCGCCGCTAGGCATTTCGCGCATCGGCACTAGGCAGTACGCGACTAAGCACATCGACCGTCGACCAGGGGCGGATCCAGGTTTTTTCTGAGGGGGGGGTCAGCTTCCGTCACTGATGATGATGATGATGATTGTAGCCTTGCTTATTTACCGAAATTCACCGTTTATGCTCACGACAAACCCGCGTTTTATACGGCTAGAGCAACACCTGTAGCCCGCCGTGGTGGCTCAGTCAACGTTAGGGCGTTGCGCTGCTGAGCACGAGATCGCGGGATCGAATCCCGGCTGCGGCGGCCGCATTTCGATGGAGGCGAAATGCAAAAACGCCCGCGTGCTTGTGTTTTAATGCACGTTAAAGAAACCCATGTGGTCAAAATTAATCCGGAGCCTTCCACTATGGCGTGCCTCACAATCAGAACTGGTTTTGGCACGTGAAACCCCAGAAAGAGGAAGAAGACCTGTAGCGAAGCCAGGTATCGGTTTCTCCGAGGCCATAGGAAAAGAACGTTACCGAATACAGCCATGTGCATATCGGCTGTGCCGGATAACCAAGTTTTATGGTTTTCTTAAAATTAGGCACTGGGAGGCACGCGAAGACCACCGGTACAATTAAGTTATGTGGCCAGGGGGGAACAAAGTGAGATGATAATTATCGCTGTGAGCAGCCCAATTAACTAAAATTGAACAATTATTTTTTGTCGACTGCAGTAAGTGTGTATGTTTGTATTGAAAACTTAGAGGCAGTCGTGTTTCTACACAGTATCAGTCGGAAGAATTATTCTAGCGCGTCCGTGCTCCGAGATATCCGACTCCAAATTTCAATTGTCGTACTGCGCAGAATTATCGAGTCGACGCAAGAGCGGTTTATGCTTTGTGTTGCTGTGGAAGGGAGGCATTTTGAACATTTTTAGGGCATTCACATCTTGATGGGCGAAGTGTTGTCATGAGATTTGTGCATGACAACAACAAACTGAAAGCAGCAGTATGAAATATTCGTTAGCATAGCTATAAAAAGGTTTCTGCTGTTGATGGTGCAGTTGTTGCTCATGATTTCAATAAAACTTACCATACTTGGAAATCAGCAGTCACTTTATTTGCGTAGCCCAGGCAAGGACCACGCCCGGTCGTCTAGTCACCATTACGCACACGCACTGCCCTCCGGCTTCTCCGCTCGCGCCATTATCTCGGCATGGCAGCTGCCGCCATCTTTACAGGCTGCGCGGTCGCGTGTTACGACGGCGGTTACGGGTTCCTCGATTTTTTTTTTCATTTCGCCAGCCGTGAGGGGAAGGGGGACAGTTATTATCTTTGCCAATGCCTCCGCCCCATTGTCAGACACAACGCCTCACGCAAAAGCCGCGTCACACCAGGGAGGAGCTTTGCGCCGATCCTCACTCTCTTGCAAGTTGCATGCGTAATCGTGCGACCCACAATTAAAATATGGAGTTGGATATCTCGGAGCACAGACATGCTAGAAGAATTCTTCCAAGTGAAACTGTGTAGAAACACGACTGCCTCTAACTTTTGAATACAAACATACACACTTACAGCAGTCAATAAAAAGTTAATTATTCAATTTTAGTTAATTCGGCTGCTAACAGCAATAATTATCATCTCACTTTGTGTCCCCCTGGCCACATAACTTATTTGGGCAGGTGGTCTTCCCATGCCTCCCAGTGCCTAATTTTAAGAAAACCATAAAGCTTAATTTTGAACACCCCGTATATCTAGTCTGTATTGTTTCTTAAAATAAAATTTGGGATGATCTGTTGCAGGTTGGTTATAAATTCGTAAGCACGCGTCCGTTTTTGGAGTTCTATTGGGACACCTTGATTTCCATAAGAAGATCCTTGTGTTCGGCTGAGACACCTTCGTTTGCTTTGGAGGACTAACTCCCCTATTCTCAAACAGCCCTCGACTCGAAGCTCTTCCTCTACTCCACTTTGTTGAGCACAGCGCCGCCACTCGACTGATAAAGACGCGACAATTTTAAAGAATTCCTGTGAATGATCGTGAAGCTCAGTGACCACTTCTTTGGAGAGATGGCGGTGCTATCTTTCCTCTTGAGTCGAGGTGTTGTGTTGACTAGAGGAACGTTCTTGAATACGGGCGTAACGCCCCGCTCCAACGCGGCAACCACTACGCTGGGTGTTTACGATATGCGAATCACCGCGTATGAAGACTCACGCTGGGTGTTTACGATATGCGAATCACCGCGTATGAAGACTCACGACGCCACCTACAAGAAGAACGATGTGGCGTGTTAGCCGAGAGCGCAAGCCAGCGTCTTCATGTTTTGTTTCCCACTCGATGTCATCCTTTTACAAAAAGTGCGCATCTGCTCCCGTTTCTCTATCCACGCGACGCCATCCTAGACCCGCGCGCTGGCGTTGGCCGCTGACGTCACGCTCCCGCGAGAACGCTTCGCCCCGCTCCGCGAGAACGCCCACTCAGATAAAAGGATCCGGCGGGTTTGATCCTCCTATGCTTAATGTACGACAATAAAACTGCGAAGTTACAATGAAAAACTTGTAGCGTACGAACGGTACTGTGCTCGTGCTGGATATTGTCAACGTGTAACTGTGATCACAGTTTTAAAAAGTTGCCTATGCGTAGTTCTTAGTTTAGCTGTTAGTTGTTATTATTGATATATAAACACTTCAGCGAGAGATCTCTTTCATTAAGCAGTTTGGTCGCGGAACCGATGACATCCAATGAGGCAACCGTTGACACCCCGAGGGGGAACTAAGTTAATCAGGTGCGAAGGCGCTCGCGCGCACATCGGCGTGCTTGGCAAAAGGCACGTCCCCTCGTTCATTCGACGCCACCGACGGGACGAGTCAGGCACGGCCGGCGCCAGGAGGTCCAAGGTGTTCATGAGAAAAATTAACTACGGCAACTTCGGGACACCACACTCCTACGGAATACAACTAAGCTTGTGAGCGAGCTAGCTTTACTTCTACATGGCTGATACCACTGGTACTCGCGAAAAATACTTTTGAAGAATGCTGGTGGCCATATTTTTTTTTGCGACAGGGCCATCCCCCTGTCAGCGAGGGGGCGATGCAGAAATCTGAGGGGGGGTCAGGACATCCGGACATCCCCCCTGGATCCGCGCCTGCCGTCGACTCCTCGAGCCCGCGGCTAGGCATTTCGCGCATCGGCACTTAGGACTGCGCGACTAAGAACATAGAGAGTCGACTCCTCGAGCCCGCGGCTAGGCATTTCGCGCATCGGCACTTGGGACTGCGCGATTAAGCAGATCGAGCGTCGATTCCTCGAGCCCGCGGCTAGGCATTTCGCGCATCGGCACTTGGCACTGCGCGACTAAGCAAATCGAGCGTCAACTCCTCGAGGCCGTGGCAAGGCATTTCGCGCATCGGTACTTGGGACTGCGCGACTAAGCACATCGAGTGTCGATTGTCGAGACCGTGGCTAGAAATTTCGCGCAACGGCACATGGGACTGCGCGACTAAGCACATAGAGCGTCGACTCCTCGAGCCCGCGGCTAAGCATTTCGCGCATCGGCACTTGGGACTGCGCGACTAAGCACATCGAACGTCGAATCCTCGAGCCCGCGGCTAGGGATTTCGTGCATCGGCACTTGGGACTGCGCGACTAAGCACATAGAGCGTCTACTCCTCGAGCCCGCAGCTAGGCATTTCGCGCATCGGCACTTAGGACTGCGCGAATTAGCACATCGAACGTCGATTCCTCGAGCCCGCGGCTCGGCATTTCGCGCATCGCCCCTTGGGACTGCGCGACTAAGCACATATAGCGTCGATTCCTCGAGCCCGCGGCTAGGCATTTCGCGCTTGGGCACTTGGGACTGCGCGACAATGCAGATAGAGCGTCGACTGCTTGAGCCCGCGGCTAAGCATTTCGCGCATCGGCACTTGGGACTGCGCGACTAAGCACATCGAACGTCGACTCCTCGAGCCCGCGGCTAAGCATTTCGCGCATCGGCACTTGGGTACTGCGTGACTAAGCACATCGAGCGTCGCCTCCTCGAGCCCGCGCCTAGGCATTTCGCGCATCGGATCTTGGGACTGCGTGACTAAGAACATAGAATGTCGATTCCTCGAGCCCGCTGCTCGGCATTTCGCGCATCGGCAGCTGGGACTGCGCGACTAAGCTCATAGAGCGTCGACTCCTCGAGCCCGCGGCTAAGCATTTCGCGCATCGGCACATGGGACTGCGCGACTAACCACATAGAGCGTCGACTGCTCGAGCCCGCGGGTAAGCATTTCGCGCATCGGCACTTGGGACTGCGCGACTAAGCACATCGAACGTCGACTCCTCGAGCCCGCCGCTAGGGATTTCGTGCATCGGCACTTGGGACTGCGCGAGTAAGCACATAGAGCGTCGACTCCTCGAGCCCGCGGGTAAGCATTTCGCGCATCGGCACTTGGGACTGCTCAACTAAGCACATAGAGCGTCGATTCCTCGAGCCCGCGGCTAGTAATTTCGCACATCGGCACTTGGGACTGCGCGACTAAGCACATCGAACGTTGACTCCTCGTACCCGCGGCTAGGCATTTCGCGCATCGGCACTTGGGAGTGCGCAACTAAGAACATCGAACGTTGACTCCTCGAGCCCGCGGCTAGGCATTTCGTGCATCGGCACTTGGGACTGCGCGACTAAGCACATCGAACGTCGACTCCTCGAGCCCGCGGCTAGGCACTGCGCGCATCCGCACTTGGGACTGCGCGAGTAAGCACATAGAGCGTCGATTCCTCGAGCCCGCGGCTAGGCATAACTCCCATCGGCACTTAGGACTGCGTGACTTAGCACATCGAACGTCGATTCCTCGAGCCCGCGGCTCGGCATTTCGCGCATTGGCACTTGGGACTGCGCGACTAAGCCCATATAGCGTCGATTCCTCGAGCCCGCGGCTAGGCATTTCGCGCATGGGCACTTGGGACTGCACGACAAAGCACATAGAGCGTCGACTCCTCGAACATGCGGCTAGGCATTTCGCGCATCGGCACTTGGGACAGCACGACTAAGCACATAGAGCGTCGATTCCTCGAGCCCGCGGCTAGGCATTTCGCGCATCGGCACATGGGACTGCGCAACTAAGCAGATCGAGCGTCGACTCCTCGAGCCCGCGGCTAAGCATTTCGCGCATCGGCACTTGGGACAGCACGACTAAGCACATAGAGCGTCGATTCCTCGAGCCCGCGGCTAGGCATTTCGCGCATCCGCACTTAGGACTGCGCGACTTAGCATATCGAACGTCTATTCCTCGAGCCCGCGGCTCGGCATTTCGCGCATCGGCACTTGGGAGTGCGCGATTAGGCACATCGAACGTCGACTCCTCGAGCCCGCGGCTAGGCATTTCCCGCATCGGCACTTGAAACTGCGCGCTAAGCACATAGAGCGTCGACTCCTCGAGCTTGCGGCTAGGCATTTCGCGCATCGGCACATGAGACTGCGTGACTAAGCAGATCAAGCGTCGACACCTCGAGCCCGCGGCTAAGCATTGCGCGCATCGGCACTTGGGACTGCGCGACTATGCACATCGAGCGTCAACTCCTCGAGCCCGCGGCTAGGCATTTCGTGCATCGGCACTTGGGACTGGGCGACTAAGCACATAGAGCGTCGATTCCTCGAGCCCGCGGCTAGGCATTTCGCGCATCGTCAATTGGGAGTGCGCGACTAAGCACATCGAACGTCGACTCCTCGAGCCCGCGGCTAGGCATTTCGCGCATCGCGCTTGGGACTGCGCGACTAAGCACATAGAGCGTCGACTCCTCGAGCCCGCGGCTAGGCATTTCGCGCATCGGCACATGGGACTGCGCAACTAAGCAGATCGAGCGTCGACTCCTCGAGCCCGCGGCTAAGCATTTCGCGCATCGGCACTTGGGACAGCACGACTAAGCACATAGAGCTTCGATTCCTCGAGTCCGCGGCTAGGCATTTCGCGCATAAGCACTTAGGACTGCGCGACTTAGCACATCGAACGTCTATTCCTCGAGCCCGCGGCTCGGCATTTCGCGCATCGGCACTTGGGAGTGCGCGATTAAGCACATCGAACGTCGACTCCTCGAGCCCGCGGCTAGGCATTTCCCGCATCGGCACTTGAGACTACGCGACTAAGCACATAGAGCGTCGACTCCTCGAACATGCGGCTAGGCATTTCGCGAATCGGCACTTGGGACTGCGCGACTAAGCAAATCGAGCGTCAACTCCTCGAGGCCGTGGCTAGGCATTTCGCGCATCGGTACTTGGGACTGCGCGACTAAGCACATAGAGCGTCGACTCCTCGAGCCCGCGGCTAAGCATTTCGCGCAATGGTACTTGGGATTGCGCGACTAAGCACCTAGAGCGTCGATTCCTCGAGCCCACGGCTAGGCATTTCGCGCATCGGCACTTGGGACTGTGCCACTAAGCACATTGAACGTTGACTCCTCGAGCCCGCGGCTAGGCATTTCGCGCATCGGCACATGAGACTGCGCGACTAAGCAGATCAAGCGTCGACACCTTGAGCCCGCGGCTAAGCATTGCGCGCATCGGCACTTGGGACTGCGCGACTATGCACATCGAGCGTCAACTCCTCGAGCCCGCGGCTAGGCATTTCGTGCATCGGCACTTGGGACTGGGCGACTAAGCACATAGAGCGTCGATTCCTCGAGCCCGCGGCTAGGCATTTCGCGCATCGTCAATTGGGAGTGCGCGACTAAGCACATCGAACGTCGACTCCTCGAGCCCGCGGCTAGGCATTTCGCGCATCACGCTTGGGACTGCGCGACTAAGCACATAGAGCGTCGACTCCTCGAGCCCGCGGCTAGGCATTTCGCGCATCGGCACATGGGACTGCGCAACTAAGCAGATCGAGCGTCGACTCCTCGAGTACGCGGCTAAGCATTTCGCGCATCGGCACTTGGGACAGCACGACTAAGCACATAGAGCGTCGATTCCTCGAGCCCGCGGCTAGGCATTTCGCGCATCGGCACTTAGGACTGCGCGACTTAGCACATCGAACGTCTATTCCTCGAGTCCGCGGCTCGGCATTTCGCGCATCGGCACTTGGGAGTGCGCGATTAAGTACATCGAACGTCGACTCCTCGAGCCCGCGGCTAGGCATTTCTCGCATCGGCACTTGAGACTGCGCGACTAAGCACATAGAGCGTCGACTCCTCGAACATGCGGCTAGGCATTTCGCGCATCGGCACTTGGCACAGCACGACTAAGCACATAGAGCGTCGATTCCTCGAGCCCGCGGCTAGGCATTTCGCGCATCGGCACTTAGGACTGCGCGACTTAGCACATCGAACGTCGAATCCTCGAGCCCGCGGCTAGGGATTTCGTGCATCGGCACTTGGGACTGCGCGACTAAGGACATAGAGCGTCGATTCCTCGAGGCCGCGGCTAGGCATTTCGCGCATCGGCACTTGGGACTGCGCGATTAAGCAGATCGAGCG
Organism: Dermacentor silvarum; assembly: GCF_013339745.2. Classification (NCBI taxonomy): domain Eukaryota; kingdom Metazoa; phylum Arthropoda; class Arachnida; order Ixodida; family Ixodidae; genus Dermacentor; species Dermacentor silvarum. The sequence goes on from NC_051155.1 coordinate 262,232,888, forward strand.
TCGATTCCTTGAGCCCACGGCTAGGCATTTCGCGCATCGGCACTTGGGACTGCGCGATAAGCAAATCGAGCGTCAACTCCTCGAGGCCGTGGCTAGGCATTTCGCGCATCTGTACTTGGGACTGCGCGACTAAGCACATCGAGTGTCGATTGTCGAGACCGTGGCTAGAAATTTCGCGCAACGGCACATGGGACTGCGCGACTAAGCACATAGAGCGTCGACTCCTCGAGCCCGCGGCTAAGCATTTCGCGCATCGGCACTTGGGACTGCGCGACTAAGCACATCGAACGTCAAATCCTCGAGCCCGCGGCAAGGGATTTCGTGCATCGGCACTTGGGACTGCGCGACTAAGCACATAGAGCGTCGACTCCTCGAGCCCGCGGCTAAGCATTTCGCGCAATGGCACTTGGGACTGCGCGACTAAGCACATAGAGCGTCGATTCCTCGAGCCCGCGGCTAGGCATTTCGCGCATCGGCACTTAGGACTGCGCGACTTAGCACATCGAACGTCGATTCCTCGAGCCCGCGGCTCGGCATTTCGCGCATCGCCACTTGGGACTGCGCGACTAAGCACATATAGCGTCGATTCCTCGAGCCCGCGGCTAGGCATTTCGCGCATGGGCACTTGGGACTGCGCGACAATGCAGACAGAGCGTCGATTCGTCGAGCCCGCCGCTAGGCATTTCGCGCATCGGCACTAGGCAGTACGCGACTAAGCACATCGACCGTCGACTCCTTGAGCCCGCGGCTAGGCATTTCGCGCATCGGCACTTAGGACTGCGCGACTAAGAACATAGAGAGTCGACTCCTCGAGCCCGCGGCTAGGCATTTCGCGCATCGGCACTTGGGACTGCGCGATTAAGCAGATCGAGCGTCGATTCCTCGAGCCCGCGGCTAGGCATTTCGCGCATCGGCACTTGGCACTGCGCGACTAAGCAAATCGAGCGTCAACTCCTCGAGGCCGTGGCAAGGCATTTCGCGCATCGGTACTTGGGACTGCGCGACTAAGCACATCGAGTGTCGATTGTCGAGACCGTGGCTAGAAATTTCGCGCAACGGCACATGGGACTGCGCGACTAAGCACATAGAGCGTCGACTCCTCGAGCCCGCGGCTAAGCATTTCGCGCATCGGCACTTGGGACTGCGCGACTAAGCACATCGAACGTCGAATCCTCGAGCCCGCGGCTAGGGATTTCGTGCATCGGCACTTGGGACTGCGCGACTAAGCACATAGAGCGCCTACTCCTCGAGCCCGCGGCTAGGCATTTCGCGCATCGGCACTTAGGACTGCGCGAATTAGCACATCGAACGTCGATTCCTCGAGCCCGCGGCTCGGCATTTCGCGCATCGCCCCTTGGGACTGCGCGACTAAGCACATATAGCGTCGATTCCTCGAGCCCGCGGCTAGGCATTTCGCGCATGGGCACTTGGGACTGCGCGACAATGCAGATAGAGCATCGACTGCTTGAGCCCGCGGCTAAGCATTTCGCGCATCGGCACTTGGGACTGCGCGACTAAGCACATCGAACGTCGACTCCTCGAGCCCGCGGCTAAGCATTTCGCGCATCGGCACTTGGGTACTGCGTGACTAAGCACATCGAGCGTCGCCTCCTCGAGCCCGCGCCTAGGCATTTCGCGCATCGGATCTTGGGACTGCGTGACTAAGAACATAGAATGTCGATTCCTCGAGCCCGCTGCTCGGCATTTCGCGCATCGGCAGTTGGGACTGCGCGACTAAGCTCATAGAGCGTCGACTCCTCGAGCCCGCGGCTAAGCATTTCGCGCATCGGCACATGGGACTGCGCGACTAACCACATAGAGCGTCGACTCCTCGAGCCCGCGGGTAAGCATTTCGCGCATCGGCACTTGGGACTGCGCGACTAAGCACATCGAACGTCGACTCCTCGAGCCCGCCGCTAGGGATTTCGTGCATCGGCACTTGGGACTGCGCGACTAAGCACATAGAGCGTCGACTCCTCGAGCCCGCGGCTAAGCATTTCGTGCAATGGCTCTTGGGACTGCTCAACTAAGCACATAGAGCGTCGATTCCTCGAGCCCGCGGCTAGTAATTTCGCACATCGGCACTTGGGACTGCGCGACTAAGCACATCGAACGTTGACTCCTCGTGCCCGCGGCTAGGCATTTCGCGCATCGGCACTTGGGAGTGCGCAACTAAGAACATCGAACGTTGACTCCTCGAGCCCGCGGCTAGGCATTTCGTGCATCGGCACTTGGGCCTGCGCGACTAAGCACATCGAACGTCGACTCCTCGAGCCCGCGGCTAGGCACTGCGCGCATCCACACTTGGGACTGCGCGAGTAAGCACATAGAGCGTCGATTCCTCGAGCCCGCGGCTAGGCATAACTCCCATCGGCACTTAGGACTGCGTGACTTAGCACATCGAACGTCGATTCCTCGAGCCCGCGGCTCGGCATTTCGCGCATTGGCACTTGGGACTGCGCGACTAAGCACATATAGCGTCGATTCCTCGAGCCCGTGGCTAGGCATTTCGCGCATGGGCACTTGGGACTGCACGACAAAGCACATAGAGCGTCGACTCCTCGAACATGCGGCTAGGCATTTCGCGCATCGGCACTTGGGACAGCACGACTAAGCACATAGAGCGTCGATTCCTCGAGCCCGCGGCTAGGCATTTCGCGCATCGGCACATGGGACTGCGCAACTAAGCAGATCGAGCGTCGACTCCTCGAGCCCGCGGCTAAGCATTTCGCGCATCGGCACTTGGGACAGCACGACTAAGCACATAGAGCGTCGATTCCTCGAGCCCGCGGCTAGGCATTTCGCGCATCCGCACTTAGGACTGCGCGACTTAGCATATCGAACGTCTATTCCTCGAGCCCGCGGCTCGGCATTTCGCGCATCGGCACTTGTGAGTGCGCGATTAGGCACATCAAACGTCGACTCCTCGAGCCCGCGGCTAGGCATTTCCCGCATCGGCACTTGAGACTGCGCGCTAAGCACATAGAGCGTCGACTCCTCGAGCCCACGGCTAGGCATTTCGCGCATCGGCACTTGGGACTGTGCCACTAAGCACATTGAACGTTGACTCCTCGAGCCCGCGGCTAGGCATTTCGCGCATCGTCAATTGGGAGTGCGCGACTAAGCACATCGAACGTCGACTCCTCGAGCCCGCGGCTAGGCATTTCGCGCATCGCGCTTGGGACTGCGCGACTAAGCACATAGAGCGTCGATTCCTCGAGCCCGCGGCTAGGCATTTCACGCATCGGCACTTGGGACTGCGCGACTAAGCACATAGAGCGTCGACCCCTCGAGCGCGCGGCTAAGCATTTCGCGCATCGGCACATGGGACTGCGCGACTAACCACATAGAGTGTCGACTCCTCGAGCCCGCGGGTAAGCATTTCGCGCATCGGCACTTGGGACTGCGCGACTAAGCACATCGAACGTCGACTCCTCGAGCCCGCCGCTAGGGATTTCGTGCATCGGCACTTGGGACTGCGCGACTAAGCACATAGAGCGTCGACTCCTCGAGCCCGCGGCTAAGCATTTCGTGCAATGGCTCTTGGGACTGCTCAACTAAGCACATAGAGCGTCGATTCCTCGAGCCCGCGGCTAGTAATTTCGCACATCGGCACTTGGGACTGCGCGACTAAGCACATCGAACGTTGACTCCTCGTGCCCGCGGCTAGGCATTTCGCGCATCGGCACTTGGGACTGCGCGACTAAGCACATCGAACGTCGACTCCTCGAGCCCGCGGCTAGGCACTGCGCGCATCCACACTTGGGACTGCGCGAGTAAGCACATAGAGCGTCGATTCCTCGAGCCCGCGGCTAGGCATAACTCCCATCGGCACTTAGGACTGCGTGACTTAGCACATCGAACGTCGATTCCTCGAGCCCGCGGCTCGGCATTTCGCGCATTGGCACTTGGGACTGCGCGACTAAGCACATATAGCGTCGATTCCTCGAGCCCGCGGCTAGGCATTTCGCGCATGGGCACTTGGGACTGCACGACAAAGCACATAGAGCGTCGACTCCTCGAACATGCGGCTAGGCATTTCGCGCATCGGCACTTGGGACAGCACGACTAAGCAGATCGAGCGTCGACTCCTCGAGCCCGCGGCTAAGCATTTCGCGCATCGGCACTTGGGACAGCACGACTAAGCACATAGAGCGTCGATTCCTCGAGCCCGCGGCTAGGCATAACTCCCATCGGCACTTAGGACTGCGTGACTTAGCACATCGAACGTCGATTCCTCGAGCCCGCGGCTCGGCATTTCGCGCATTGGCACTTGGGACTGCGCGACTAAGCACATATAGCGTCGATTCCTCGAGCCCGCGGCTAGGCATTTCGCGCATGGGCACTTGGGACTGCACGACAAAGCACATAGAGCGTCGACTCCTCGAACATGCGGCTAGGCATTTCGCGCATCGGCACTTGGGACAGCACGACTAAGCAGATCGAGCGTCGACTCCTCGAGCCCGCGGCTAAGCATTTCGCGCATCGGCACTTGGGACAGCACGACTAAGCACATAGAGCGTCGATTCCTCGAGCCCGCGGCTAGGCATTTCGCGCATCGGCACTTAGGACTGCGCGACTTAGCATATCGAACGTCTATTCCTCGAGCCCGCGGCTCGGCATTTCGCGCATCGGCACTTGGGAGTGCGCGATTAGGCACATCGAACGTCGACTCCTCGAGCCCGCGGCTAGGCATTTCCCGCATCGGCACTTGAGACTGCGCCCTAAGCACATAGAGCGTCGACTCCTCGAGCTCGCGGCTAGGCATTTCGCGCATCGGCACATGAGACTGCGCGACTAAGCAGATCAAGCGTCGACACCTCGAGCCCGCGGCTAAGCATTGCGCGCATCGGCACTTGGGACTGCGCGACTATGCACATCGAGCGTCAACTCCTCGAGCCCGCGGCTAGGCATTTCGTACATCGGCACTTGGGACTGCTCAACTAAGCACATAGAGCGTCGATTCCTCGAGCCCGCGGCTAGGCATTTCGCGCATCGTCAATTGGGAGTGCGCGACTAAGCACATCGAACGTCGACTCCTCGAGCCCGCGGCTAGGCATTTCGCGCATCGCGCTTGGGACTGCGCGACTAAGCACATAGAGCGTCGACTCCTCTAGCCCGCGGCTAGGCATTTCGCGCATCGGCACATGGGACTGCGCGACTAAGCACATCGAACGTCGACTCCTCGAGCCCGCGGCTAGGCATTTCGCGCATCGCGCTTGGGACTGCGCGACTAAGCACATAGAGCGTCGATTCCTCGAGCCCGCGGCTAGGCATTTCACGCATCGGCACTTGGGACTGCGCGACTAAGCACATAGAGCGTCGACCCCTCGAGCGCGCGGCTAAGCATTTCGCGCATCGGCACATGGGACTGCGCGACTAACCACATCGAACGTTGACTCCTCGTGCCCGCGGCTAGGCATTTCGCGCATCGGCACTTGGGACTGCGCGACTAAGCACATCGAACGTCGACTCCTCGAGCCCGCGGCTAGGCACTGCGCGCATCCACACTTGGGACTGCGCGAGTAAGCACATAGAGCGTCGATTCCTCGAGCCCGCGGCTAGGCATAACTCCCATCGGCACTTAGGACTGCGTGACTTAGCACATCGAACGTCGATTCCTCGAGCCCGCGGCTCGGCATTTCGCGCATTGGCACTTGGGACTGCGCGACTAAGCACATATAGCGTCGATTCCTCGAGCCCGCGGCTAGGCATTTCGCGCATGGGCACTTGGGACTGCACGACAAAGCACATAGAGCGTCGACTCCTCGAACATGCGGCTAGGCATTTCGCGCATCGGCACTTGGGACAGCACGACTAAGCACATAGAGCATCGATTCCTCGAGCCCGCGGCTAGGCATTTCGCGCATCGGCACATGGGACTGCGCAACTAAGCAGATCGAGCGTCGACTCCTCGAGCCCGCGGCTAAGCATTTCGCGCATCGGCACTTGGGACAGCACGACTAAGCACATAGAGCGTCGATTCCTCGAGCCCGCGGCTAGGCATTTCGCGCATCGGCACTTAGGACTGCGCGACTTAGCATATCGAACGTCTATTCCTCGAGCCCGCGGCTCGGCATTTCGCGCATCGGCACTTGGGAGTGCGCGATTAGGCACATCGAACGTCGACTCCTCGAGCCCGCGGCTAGGCATTTCCCGCATCGGCACTTGAGACTGCGCGCTAAGCACATAGAGCGTCGACTCCTCGAGCTCGCGGCTAGGCATTTCGCGCATCGGCACATGAGACTGCGCGACTAAGCAGATCAAGCGTCGACACCTCGAGCCCGCGGCTAAGCATTGCGCGCATCGGCACTTGGGACTGCGCGACTATGCACATCGAGCGTCAACTCCTCGAGCCCGCGGCTAGGCATTTCGTACATCGGCGCTTGGGACTGCGCGACTAAGCACATAGAGCGTCGACTCCTCTAGCCCGCGGCTAGGCATTTCGCGCATCGGCACATGGGACTGCGCAACTAAGCAGATCGAGCGTCGACTCCTCGAGCCCGCGGCTAAGCATTTCGCGCATCGGCACTTGGGACAGCACGACTAAGCACATAGAGCTTCGATTCCTCGAGTCCGCGGCTAGGCATTTCGCGCATAAGCACTTAGGACTGCGCGACTTAGCACATCGAACGTCTATTCCTCGAGCCCGCGGCTCGGCATTTCGCGCATCGGCACTTGGGAGTGCGCGATTAAGCACATCGAACGTCGACTCCTCGAGCCCGCGGCTAGGCATTTCCCGCATCGGCACTTGAGACTACGCGACTAAGCACATAGAGCGTCGACTCCTCGAACATGCGGCTAGGCATTTCGCGAATCGGCACTTGGGACTGCGCGACTAAGCAAATCGAGCGTCAACTCCTCGAGGCCGTGGTTAGGCATTTCGCGCATCGGCACTTGGGACTGCGCGACTAAGCACATAGAGCGTCGACTCCTCGAGCCCGCGGCTAAGCATTTCGCGCAATGGTACTTGGGATTGCGCGACTAAGCACCTAGAGCGTCGATTCCTCGAGCCCACGGCTAGGCATTTCGCGCATCGGCACTTGGGACTGTGCCACTAAGCACATTGAACGTTGACTCCTCGAGCCCGCGGCTAGGCATTTGGCGCATCGTCAATTGGGAGTGCGCGACTAAGCACATCGAACGTCGACTCCTCGAGCCCGCGGCTAGGCATTTCGCGCATCGCGCTTGGGACTGCGCTACTAAGCACATAGAGCGTCTACTCCTCGAGCCCTCGGCTAAGCATTTCGCGCATCGGCACTTGGGACTGCGCGACTAAGCACATCGAACGTCGACTCCTCGAGCCCGCAGCTAGGGATTTCGCGCATCGGCACTTGGGACTGCGCGACTAAGCACATAGAGCGTCGACCCCTCGAGCCCGCGGCTAAGCATTTCGCGCATCGGCACATGGGACTGCGCGACTAACCACATAGAGCGTCGACTCCTCGAGCCCGCGGGTAAGCATTTCGCGCATGGGCACTTGGGACTGCGCGACTAAGCACATCGAACGTCGACTCCTCGAGCCCGCGGCTAGGGATTTCGTGCATCGGCGCTTGGGACTGCGCGACTAAGCACATAGAGCGTCGACTCCTCTAGCCCGCGGCTAAGCATTTCGTGCAATGGCTCTTGGGACTGCTCAACTAAGCACATAGAGCGTCGATTCCTCGAGCCCGCGGCTAGTAATTTCGCACATCGGCACTTGGGACTGCGCGACAAAGCACATCGAACGTCGACTCCTCGAGCCCGCACCTAGGCATTTCGCGAATCGGCACTTGGGAGTGCGCAACTAAGAACATCGAACGTTGACTCCTCGAGCCCGGGGCTAGGCATTTCGTGCATCGGCACTTGGGACTGCGCGACTAAGCACATCGAACGTCGACTCCTCGAGGCCGCGGCTAGGCACTGCGCGCATCGGCACTTGGGACTGCGCTAGTAAGCACATAGAGCGTCGATTCCTCGAGCCCGCGGCTAGGCATAACTCCCATCGGCACTTAGGACTGCGCGACTTAGCACATCGAACGTCTATTCCTCGAGCCCGCGGCTCGGCATTTCGCGCATCGGCACTTGGGACTGCGCGACTAAGCACATATAGCGTCGATTCCTCGAGCCCGCGGCTAGGCATTTCGCGCATGGGCACTTGGGACTGCGCGACAAAGCACATAGAGCGTGGATTCCTCGAGCCCGCGGTTGGGCATTTCGCGCATCGGCACTTGGGCCTGCGCGACTAAGAACATAGAATGTCGATTCCTCGAGCCCGCGGCTCGGCAATTCGCGCATCGGCACTTGGGACAGCGCGACTAAGCACATAGTGCCTTGATTCCTCGAGCCCGCGGCTAATCATTTCGTGCATCGGCACTTAGGAGTGCGCGACTTAGCACATCGAACGTCGATTTCTCGAGCCCGCGGCTCGGCATTTCGCGCATCGGCACTTGGGACTGCGCGACTAAACACATATAGCGTCGATTCCTCGAGCTCGCGGCTAGGCATTTCCCGTATCGGCACTTGGGACTGCGCGACTAAGCACATCGAGCGTCGACAGTCGAGACCGCGGCTAGGAATTTCGCGCATCGGCACATGGGACTTCGCGACTAAGCACATCGGGCGTCAACTCCTCGAGCCCGCGGCTAGGCATTTCTTGAAACGGCACTTAGGACTGCGCGACTTAGCACATAGAACGTCGATTCCTCGAGCCCGCGGCTAGACATTTCGTGCATAGGCAATTGGGAGTGCGCGACTAAGCACATCGAACGTCGACTCCTTGAGCCCGCGGCTTGGCATTTGGCGCATCGACACTTGGGACTGCGCGACTAAGCACATAGAGCGTGGATTCCTCGAGCCCGCGGCTAGGCATTTCGCGCATCGTCAATTGGGAGTGCGCGACTAAGCACATCGAACGTCGACTCCTCGAGCCCGCGGCTAGGCATTTCACGCATCGCGCTTGGGACTGCGCGACTAAACACATAGAGCGTCGACTCCTCGAGCTCGCGGCTAGGCATTTCGTGCATCGGCACATGGGACTGCGCAACTAAGCAGATCGAGCGTCGACACCTCGAGCCCGCGGCTAAGCATTGTGCGCATCGGCACTTGGGACTTCGCGACTAAGCACGTCGGGCGTCAACTCCTCGAGCCCGCGGCTAGGCATTTCGCGCATCGGCACTTAGGACTGCGCGACTTAGTACATAGAATGTCGATTCCTCGAGCCCGCGGCTAGACATTTCGCACATCGGCAATTAGGAGTGCGTGACTAAGCACATCGAACGTCGACTCCTTGAGCCCGCGGCTTGGCATTTGGCGCATCGGCACTTGGGACTGCGCAACTAAGCACATAGAGCGTGGATTCCTCGAGCCCGCGGCTAGGCATTTCGCGCATCGGCACTTGGGCCTGCGCGACTAAGAACATAGAATGTCGATTCCTCGAGCCCGCGGCTCGGCAATTCGCGCATCGGCACTTGGGACAGCGCGACTAAGCACATAGTGCCTCGATTCCTCGAGCCCGCGGCTAGGCATTTCGCGCATCGGTACTTGGGACTGCGCGACTAAGCACATAGAGCGTCGACTCCTCGAGCCCGCGGCTAAGCATTTCGCGCAATGGTACTTGGGATTGCGCGACTAAGCACCTAGAGCGTCGATTCCTCGAGCCCACGGCTAGGCATTTCGCGCATCGGCACTTGGGACTGTGCCACTAAGCACATTGAACGTTGACTCCTCGAGCCCGCGGCTAGGCATTTGGCGCATCGTCAATTGGGAGTGCGCGACTAAGCACATCGAACGTCGACTCCTCGAGCCCGCGGCTAGGCATTTCGCGCATCGCGCTTGGGACTGCGCTACTAAGCACATAGAGCGTCTACTCCTCGAGCCCTCGGCTAAGCATTTCGCGCATCGGCACTTGGGACTGCGCGACTAAGCACATCGAACGTCGACTCCTCGAGCCCGCAGCTAGGGATTTCGCGCATCGGCACTTGGGACTGCGCGACTAAGCACATAGAGCGTCGACCCCTCGAGCCCGCGGCTAAGCATTTCGCGCATCGGCACATGGGACTGCGCGACTAACCACATAGAGCGTCGACTCCTCGAGCCCGCGGGTAAGCATTTCGCGCATGGGCACTTGGGACTGCGCGACTAAGCACATCGAACGTCGACTCCTCGAGCCCGCGGCTAGGGATTTCGTGCATCGGCGCTTGGGACTGCGCGACTAAGCACATAGAGCGTCGACTCCTCTAGCCCGCGGCTAAGCATTTCGTGCAATGGCTCTTGGGACTGCTCAACTAAGCACATAGAGCGTCGATTCCTCGAGCCCGCGGCTAGTAATTTCGCACATCGGCACTTGGGACTGCGCGACAAAGCACATCGAACGTCGACTCCTCGAGCCCGCACCTAGGCATTTCGCGAATCGGCACTTGGGAGTGCGCAACTAAGAACATCGAACGTTGACTCCTCGAGCCCGGGGCTAGGCATTTCGTGCATCGGCACTTGGGACTGCGCGACTAAGCACATCGAACGTCGACTCCTCGAGGCCGCGGCTAGGCACTGCGCGCATCGGCACTTGGGACTGCGCTAGTAAGCACATAGAGCGTCGATTCCTCGAGCCCGCGGCTAGGCATAACTCCCATCGGCACTTAGGACTGCGCGACTTAGCACATCGAACGTCTATTCCTCGAGCCCGCGGCTCGGCATTTCGCGCATCGGCACTTGGGACTGCGCGACTAAGCACATATAGCGTCGATTCCTCGAGCCCGCGGCTAGGCATTTCGCGCATGGGCACTTGGGACTGCGCGACAAAGCACATAGAGCGTGGATTCCTCGAGCCCGCGGTTGGGCATTTCGCGCATCGGCACTTGGGCCTGCGCGACTAAGAACATAGAATGTCGATTCCTCGAGCCCGCGGCTCGGCAATTCGCGCATCGGCACTTGGGACAGCGCGACTAAGCACATAGTGCCTTGATTCCTCGAGCCCGCGGCTAATCATTTCGTGCATCGGCACTTAGGAGTGCGCGACTTAGCACATCGAACGTCGATTTCTCGAGCCCGCGGCTCGGCATTTCGCGCATCGGCACTTGGGACTGCGCGACTAAACACATATAGCGTCGATTCCTCGAGCTCGCGGCTAGGCATTTCCCGTATCGGCACTTGGGACTGCGCGACTAAGCACATCGAGCGTCGACAGTCGAGACCGCGGCTAGGAATTTCGCGCATCGGCACATGGGACTTCGCGACTAAGCACATCGGGCGTCAACTCCTCGAGCCCGCGGCTAGGCATTTCGCGAAACGGCACTTAGGACTGCGCGACTTAGCACATAGAACGTCGATTCCTCGAGCCCGCGGCTAGACATTTCGTGCATAGGCAATTGGGAGTGCGCGACTAAGCACATCGAACGTCGACTCCTTGAGCCCGCGGCTTGGCATTTGGCGCATCGACACTTGGGACTGCGCGACTAAGCACATAGAGCGTGGATTCCTCGAGCCCGCGGCTAGGCATTTCGCGCATCGTCAATTGGGAGTGCGCGACTAAGCACATCGAACGTCGACTCCTCGAGCCCGCGGCTAGGCATTTCACGCATCGCGCTTGGGACTGCGCGACTAAGCACATAGAGCGTCGACTCCTCGAGCTCGCGGCTAGGCATTTCGCGCATCGGCACATGGGACTGCGCAACTAAGCAGATCGAGCGTCGACACCTCGAGCCCGCGGCTAAGCATTGTGCGCATCGGCACTTGGGACTTCGCGACTAAGCACGTCGGGCGTCAACTCCTCGAGCCCGCGGCTAGGCATTTCGCGCATCGGCACTTAGGACTGCGCGACTTAGTACATAGAATGTCGATTCCTCGAGCCCGCGGCTAGACATTTCGCACATCGGCAATTAGGAGTGCGTGACTAAGCACATCGAACGTCGACTCCTTGAGCCCGCGGCTTGGCATTTGGCGCATCGGCACTTGGGACTGCGCAACTAAGCACATAGAGCGTGGATTCCTCGAGCCCGCGGCTAGGCATTTCGCGCATCGGCACTTGGGCCTGCGCGACTAAGAACATAGAATGTCGATTCCTCGAGCCCGCGGCTCGGCAATTCGCGCATCGGCACTTGGGACAGCGCGACTAAGCACATAGTGCCTCGATTCCTCGAGCCCGCGGCTAGGCATTTCGCGCATCGGTACTTGGGACTGCGCGACTAAGCACATAGAGCGTCGACTCCTCGAGCCCGCGGCTAAGCATTTCGCGCAATGGTACTTGGGATTGCGCGACTAAGCACCTAGAGCGTCGATTCCTCGAGCCCACGGCTAGGCATTTCGCGCATCGGCACTTGGGACTGTGCCACTAAGCACATTGAACGTTGACTCCTCGAGCCCGCGGCTAGACATTTCGCGCATCGTCAATTGGGAGTGCGCGACAAAGCACATCGAACGTCGACTCCTCGAGCCCGCACCTAGGCATTTCGCGAATCGGCACTTGGGAGTGCGCAACTAAGAACATCGAACGTTGACTCCTCGAGCCCGGGGCTAGGCATTTCGTGCATCGGCACTTGGGACTGCGCGACTAAGCACATCGAACGTCGACTCCTCGAGGCCGCGGCTAGGCACTGCGCGCATCGGCACTTGGGACTGCGCGAGTAAGCACATAGAGCGTCGATTCCTCGAGCCCGCGGCTAGGCATAACTCCCATCGGCACTTAGGACTGCGCGACTTAGCACATCGAACGTCTATTCCTCGAGCCCGCGGCTCGGCATTTCGCGCATCGGCACTTCGGACTGCGCGACTAAGCACATATAGCGTCGATTCCTCGAGCCCGCGGATAGGCATTTAGCGCATGGCCACTTGGGACTGCGCGACAAATCACATAGAGCGTGGATTCCTCGAGCCCGCGGTTGGGCATTTCGCGCATCGGCACTTGGGCCTGCGCGACTAAGAACATAGAATGTCGATTCCTCGAGCCCGCGGCTCGGCAATTCGCGCATCGGCACTTGGGACAGCGCGACTTAGCACATAGTGCCTTGATTCCTCGAGCCCGCGGCTAGGCATTTCGTGCATCAGCACTTAGGACTGCGCGACTTAGCACATCGAACGTCGATTCCTCGAGCCCGCGGCTCGGCATTTCGCGCATCGGCACTTGGGACTGCGCGACTAAACACATATAGCGTCGATTCCTCGAGCTCGCGGCTAGGCATTTCCCGTATCGGCACTTGGGACTGCGCGACTAAGCACATCGAGCGTCGACAGTCGAGACCGCGGCTAGGAATTTCGCGCATCGGCACATGGGACTTCGCGACTAAGCACATCGGGCGTCAACTCCTCGAGCCCGCGGCTAGGCATTTCGCGAAACGGCACTTAGGACTGCGCGACTTAGCACATAGAACGTCGATTCCTTGAGCCCGCGGCTAGACATTTCGTGCATAGGCAATTGGGAGTGCGCGACTAAGCACATCGAACGTCGACTCCTTGAGCCCGCGGCTTGGCATTTGGCGCATCGACACTTGGGACTGCGCGACTAAGCACATAGAGCGTGGATTCCTCGAGCCCGCGGCTAGGCATTTCGCGCATCGTCAATTGGGAGTGCGCGACTAAGCACATCGAACGTCGACTCCTCGAGCCCGCGGCTAGGCATTTCACGCATCGCGCTTGGGACTGCGCGACTAAGCACATAGAGCGTCGACTCCTCGAGCTCGCGGCTAGGCATTTCGCGCATCGGCACATGGGACTGCGCAACTAAGCAGATCGAGCGTCGACACCTCGAGCCCGCGGCTAAGCATTGTGCGCATCGGCACTTGGGACTTCGCGACTAAGCACGTCGGGCGTCAACTCCTCGAGCCCGCGGCTAGGCATTTCGCGCATCGGCACTTAGGACTCCGCGACTTAGTACATAGAATGTCGATTCCTCGAGCCCGCGGCTAGACATTTCGCACATCGGCAATTAGGAGTGCGTGACTAAGCACATCGAACGTCGACTCCTTGAGCCCGCGGCTTGGCATTTGGCGCATCGGCACTTGGGACTGCGCGACTAAGCACATAGAGCGTGGATTCCTCGAGCCCGCGGCTAGGCATTTCGCGCATCGGCACTTGGGCCTGCGCGACTAAGAACATAGAATGTCGATTCCTCGAGCCCGCGGCTCGGCAATTCGCGCATCGGCACTTGGGACAGCGCGACTAAGCACATAGTGCCTCGATTCCTCGAGCCCGCGGCTAGGCATTTCGCGCATCGGCACTTGGGACTGCGCGACTAAGCTCATAGAGCGTCGACTCCTCGAGCCCGCGGCTAAGCATTGCGCGCATCGGCACTTGGGACTCCGCGACTATGCACATCGAGCGTCAACTCCTCGAGCCCGCGGCTAGGCATTTCGTGCATCGGCACCTGGGACTGGGCGACTAAGCACATAGAGCGTCGATTCCTCGAGCCCGCGGCTAGGCATTTCGCGCATCGTCAATTGGGAGTGCGCGACTAAGCACATCGAACGTCGACTCCTCTAGCCCGCGGCTAGGCATTTCGCGCATCGCGCTTGGGACTGCGCGACTAAGCACATAGAGCGTCGACTCCTCGAGCCCGCGGCTAGGCATTTCGCGCATCGGCACATGGGACTGCGCAACTAAGCAGATCGAGCGTCGACTCCTCGAGCCCGCGGATAAGCATTTCGCGCATCGGCACTTGGGACAGCACGACTAAGCACATAGAGCTTCGATTCCTCGAGTCCGCGGCTAGGCATTTCGCGCATAGGCACTTGGGACTGCGCGAGTAAGCACATCGAACGTCAAATCCTCGAGCCCGCGGCAAGGGATTTCGTGCATCGGCACTTGGGACTGCGGGACTAAGCACATAGAGCGTCGACTCCTCGAGCCCGCGGCTAAGCATTTCGCGCAATGGCACTTGGGACTGCGCGACTAAGCACATAGAGCGTCGATTCCTCGAGCCCGCGGCTAGGCATTTCGCGCATCGGCACTTAGGACTGCGCGACTTAGCACATCGAACGTCGATTCCTCGAGCCCGCGGCTCGGCATTTCGCGCATCGCCACTTGGGACTGCGCGACTAAGCACATATAGCGTCGATTCCTCGAGCCCGCGGCTAGGCATTTCGCGCATGGGCACTTGGGACTGCGCGACAATGCAGATAGAGCATCGATTCGTCGAGCACGCCGCTAGGCATTTCGCGCATCGGCACTAGGGAGTACGCGACTAAGCACATCGACCGTCGACTCCTCGAGCCCGCGGCTAGGCATTTCGCGCATCGGCACTTAGGACTGCGCGACTAAGAACATAGAGAGTCGACTCCTCGAGCCCGCGGCTAGGCATTTCGCGCATCGGCACTTGGGACTACGCGATTAAGCAGATCGAGCGTCGATTCCTCGAGCCCGCGGCTAGGCATTTCGCGCAACGGCACTTGGCACTGCGCGACTAAGCAAATCGAGCGTCAACTCCTCGAGGCCGTGGCAAGGCATTTCGCGCATCGGTACTTGGGACTGCGCGACTAAGCACATCGAGTGTCGATTGTCGAGACCGTGGCTAGAAATTTCGCGCAACGGCACATGGGACTGCGCGACTAAGCACATAGAGCGTCGACTCCTCGAGCCCGCGGCTAAGCATTTCGCGCATCGGCACTTGGGACTGCGCGAATTAGCACATCGAACGTCGATTCCTCGAGCCCGCGGCTAGGCATTTCGCGCATGGCACTTGGGACTGCGCGACTAATGCAGATAGAGCATCGATTCGTCGAGCACGCCGCTAGGCATTTCGCGCATCGGCACTAGGGAGTACGCGACTAAGCACATAGAGCGTCGACTCCTCGAGCCCGCGGTTAAGCATTTCGTGCAATGGCTCTTGGG
The DNA here is from genome assembly GCF_013339745.2 of Dermacentor silvarum. Classification (NCBI taxonomy): domain Eukaryota; kingdom Metazoa; phylum Arthropoda; class Arachnida; order Ixodida; family Ixodidae; genus Dermacentor; species Dermacentor silvarum. Next base: position 262,248,686 of record NC_051155.1, read on the forward strand.
ACTGCTCAACTAAGCACATAGAGCGTCGATTCCTCGAGCCCGCGGCTAGTAATTTCGCACATCGGCACTTGGGACTGCGCGACTAAGCACATCGAACGTTGACTCCTCGTGCCCGCGGCTAGGCATTTCGCGCATCGGCACTTGGGAGTGCGCAACTAAGAACATCGAACGTTGACTCCTCGAGCCCGCGGCTAGGCATTTCGTGCATCGGCACTTGGGACTGCGCGACTAAGCACATCGAACGTCGACTCCTCGAGCCCGCGGCTAGGCACTGCGCGCATCCGCACTTGGGACTGCGCGAGTAAGCACATAGAGCGTCGAGTCTTTGAGCCCGCGGCTAGGCATAACTCCCATCGGCACTTAGGACTGCGCGACTTAGCACATCGAACGTCGATTCCTCGAGCCCGCGGCTCGGCATTTCGCGCATTGGCACTTGGGACTGTGCGACTAAGCACATATAGCGTCGATTCCTCGAGCCCGCGGCTAGGCATTTCGCGCATGGGCATTTGGGACTGCACGACAAAGCACATAGAGCGTCGACTCCTCGAACATGCGGCTAGGCATTTCGCGCATCGGCACTTGGGACAGCACGACTAAGCACATAGAGCGTCGATTCCTCGAGCCCGCGGCTAGGCATTTCGCGCATCGGCACCTGGGACTGCGCAACTAAGCAGATCGAGCGTCGACTCCTCGAGCCCGCGGCTAAGCATTTCGCGCATTGGCACTAGGGACAGCACGACTAAGCACATAGAGCGTCGATTCCTCGAGCCCGCGGCTAGGCATTTCGCGCATTGGCACATGGGACTGCGCGACTAAGCAGATCAAGCGTCGACACCTCGAGCCCGTGGCTAAGCATTGCGCGCATCGGCACTTGGGACTGCGCGACTTTGCACATCGAGCGTCAACTCCTCGAGCCCGCGGCTAGGCATTTCGTGCATCGGCACTTGGGACTGGGCGACTAAGCACATAGAGCGTCGATTCCTCGAGCCCGCGGCTAGGCATTTCGCGCATCGTCAATTGGGAGTGCGCGACTAAGCACATCGAACGTCGACTCCTCGAGCCCGCGGCTAGGCATTTCGCGCATCGCGCTTGGGACTGCGCGACTAAGCGCATAGAGCGTCGTCTCCTCGAGCCCGCGGCTAGGCATTTCGCGCATCGGCACATGGGACTGCGCAACTAAGCAGATCGAGCGTCGACTCCTCGAGCCCGCGGATAAGCATTTCGCGCATCGGCACTTGGGACAGCACGACTAAGCACATAGAGCTTCGATTCCTCGAGTCCGCGGCTAGGCATTTCGCGCATAGGCACTTAGGACTGCGCGACTTAGCACATCGAACGTCTATTCCTCGAGCCCGCGGCTCGGCATTTCGCGCATCGGCACTTGGGAGTGCGCGATTAAGCACATCGAACGTCGACTCCTCGAGCCCTTGGCTAGGCATTTCCCGCATCGGCACTTGAGACTACGCGACTAAGCACATAGAGCGTCGACTCCTCGAACATGCGGCTAGGCATTTCGCGCATCGGCACTTGGGACTGCGCGACTAAGCAAATCGAGCGTCAACTCCTCGAGGCCGTGGCTAGGCATTTCGCGCATCGGTACTTGGGACTGCGCGACTAAGCACATCGAGTGTCGATTGTCGAGACCGTGGCTAGAAATTTCGAGGAACGGCACATGGGACTGCGCGACTAAGCACATAGAGCGTCGACTCCTCGAGCCCGCGGCTAAGCATTTCGCGCATCGGCACTTGGGACTGCGCGACTAAGCACATCGAACGTCGAATCCTCGAGCCCGCGGCTAGGGATTTCGTGCATCGGCACTTGGGACTGCGCGACTAAGCACATAGAGCGTCGATTCCTCGAGCCCACGGCTAGGCATTTCGCGCATCGGCACTTGGGACTGTGCCACTAAGCGCATTGAACGTTGACTCCTCGAGCCCGCGGCTAGGCATTTCGCGCATCGTCAATTGGGAGTGCGCGACTAAGCACATCGAACGTCGACTCCTCGAGCCCGCGGCTAGGCATTTCGCGCATCGCGCTTGGGACTGCGCGACTAAGCACATAGAGCGTCTACTCCTCGAGCCCGCGGCTAGGCATTTCGCGCATCGGCACTTAGGACTGCGCGACTTAGCACATCGAACGTCGATTCCTCGAGCCCGCGGCTCGGCATTTCGCGCATCGCCACTTGGGACTGCGCGACTAAGCACATATAGCGTCGATTCCTCGAGCCCGCGGCTAGGCATTTCGCGCATGGGCACTTGGGACTGCGCGACAATGCAGATAGAGCGTCGACTGCTCGAGCCCGCGGCTAAGCATTTCGCGCATCGGCACTTGGGACTGCGCGACCAAGCACATCGAACGTCGACTCCTCGAGCCCGCGGCTAAGCATTTCGCGCATCGGCACTTGGGTACTGCGTGACTAAGCACATCGAGCGTCGACTCCTCGAGCCCGCGGCTAGGCATTTCGCGCTTCGGCACTTGGGACTGCTTGACTAAGCATATCGAGCGACGACTGCTCGAGCCCGCGGCTAGGCATTTCGCGCATCGGCACCTGGGAGTGCGCGACCAAGCACATCGAACGTGGACTCCTCGAGCCCGTGGCTAGGCATTTCCCGTATCGGCACTTGGGACTGCGCGACTAAGCACATTGAGCGTCGACCCCTCGAGCCCGCGGCTAAGCATTTCGCGCATCGGCACATGGGACTGCGCGACTAACCACATAGAGCGTCGACTCCTCGAGCCCGCGGTTAAGCATTTCGCGTATCGGCACTTGGGACTGCGCGCTAAGCACATCGAACGTCGACTCCTCGAGGCCGTGGCTAGGCATTTCGCGCATCTGTACTTGGGACTGCGCGACTAAGCACATCGAGTGTCGATTGTCGAGACCGTGGCTAGAAATTTCGCGCAATGGCACATGGGACTGCGCGACTAAGCACATAGAGCGTCGACTCCTCGAGCCTGCGGCTAAGCATTTCGCGCATCGGCACTTGGGACTGCGCGACTAAGCACATCGAACGTCAAATCCTCGAGCCCGCGGCAAGGGATTTCGTGCATCGGCACTTGGGACTGCGCGACTTAGCACATAGAGCGTCGACTCCTCGAGCCCGCGGCTAAGCATTTCGCGCAATGGCACTTGGGACTGCGCGACTAAGCACATAGAGCGTCGATTCCTCGAGCCCGCGGCTAGGCATTTCGCGCATCGGCACTTAGGACTGCGCGACTTAGCACATCGAACGTCGATTCCTCGAGCCCGCGGCTCGGCATTTCGCGCATCGCCACTTGGGACTGCGCGACTAAGCACATATAGCGTCGATTCCGCGAGCCCGCGGCTAGGCATTTCGCGCATGGGCACTTGGGACTGCGCGACAATGCAGATAGAGCATCGATTCGTCGAGCCCGCCGCTAGGCATTTCGCGCATCGGCACTAGGGAGTACGCGACTAAGCACATCGACCGTCGACTCCTCGAGCCCGCGGCTAGGCATTTCGCGCATCGGCACTTAGGACTGCGCGACTAAGAACATAGAGAGTCGACTCCTCGAGCCCGCGGATGGCATTTCGCGCATCGGCACTTGGGACTGCGCGATTAAGCAGATCGAGCGTCGATTCCTCGAGGCCGTGGCAAGGCATTTCGCGCATCGGTACTTGGGACTGCGCGACTAAGCACATCGAGTGTCGATTGTCGAGACCGTGGCTAGAAATTTCGAGCAACGGCACATGGGACTGCGCGACTAAGCACATAGAGCGTCGACTCCTCGAGCCCGCGGCTAAGCATTTCGCGCATCGGCACTTGGGACTGCGCGAATTAGCACATCGAACGTCGATTCCTCGAGCCCGCGGCTCGGCATTTCGCGCATCGCCCCTTGGGACTGCGCGACTAAGCACATATAGCGTCGATTCCTCGAGCCCGCGGCTAGGCATTTCGCGCATCGGCACTTGGGACTGCGCGACTAAGCACATAGAGCGTCGACTCCTCGAGCCCGCGGCTAAGCATTTCGTGCAATGGCTTTTGGGACTGCTCAACTAAGCACATAGAGCGTCGATTCCTCGAGCCCGCGGCTAGTAATTTCGCACATCGGCACTTGGGACTGCGCGACTAAGCACATCGAACGTTGACTCCTCGTGCCCGCGGCTAGGCATTTCGCGCATCGGCACTTGGGAGTGCGCAACTTAGAACATCGAACGTTGACTCCTCGAGCCCGCGGCTAAGCATTTCGCCCATCGGCACTTGGGACAGCGCGATTAAGCACATAGAGCATCGATTCCTCGAGCCCGCGGCTAGGCATTTCGCGCATCGGCACTTGGGACTGCGCGACTAAGCACATAGAGCGTCGATTCCTCGAGCCCGCGGCTAGGCATTTCGCGCATCGGCACTTGGGACTGCGCGATTAAGCACATCGAACGTCGATTCCTCGAGCCCGCGGCTAGGCATTTCGCGCATCGGCACTTGGGACTGCGCGACTAAGCACATCGAAAGTCGACTCCTCGAGCCCGCGGCTAGGCACTGCGCGCATCCGCACTTGGGACTGCGCGAGTAAGCACATAGAGCGTCGATTCCTCGAGCCCGCGGCTAGGCATAACTCGCATCGGCACTTAGGACTGCGCGACTTAGCACATCGAACGTCGATTCCTCGAGCCCGCGGCTCGGCATTTCGCACATTGGCACTTGGGACTGCGCGACTAAGCACATATAGCGTCGATTCCTCGAGCCCGCGGCTAGGCATTTCGCGCATGGGCACTTGGGACTGCACGACCAAGCACATAGAGCGTCGACTCCTCGAACATGCGGCTAGGCATTTCGCGCATCGGCACTTGGGACAGCACGACTAAGCACATAGAGCGTCGATTCCTCGAGCCCGCGGCTAGGCATTTCGCGCATCGGCACATGGGACTGCGCAACTAAGCAGATCGAGCGTCGACTCCTCGAGCCCGCGGCTAAGCACTTCGCGCATTGGCACTTGGGACAGCACGACTAAGCACATAGAGCGTCGATTCCTCGAGCCCGCGGCTAGGCATTTCGCGCATCGGCACTTAGGACTGCGCGACTTAGCATATCGAACGTCTATTCCTCGAGCCCGCGGCTCGGCATTTCGCGCATCGGCACTTGGGAGTGCGCGATTAAGCACATCGAACGTCGACTCCTCGAGCCCGCGGCTAGGCATTTCCCGCATCGGCACTTGAGACTACGCGACTAAGCACATAGAGCGTCGACTCCTCGAACATGCGGCTAGGCATTTCGCGCATCGGCACTTGGGACTGCGCGACTAAGCTAATCGAGCGTCAACTCCTCGAGGCCGTGGCTAGGCATTTCGCGCATCGGTACTTGGGACTGCGCGACTAAGCACATCGAGTGTCGATTGTCGAGACCGTGGCTAGAAATTTCGCGCAACGGCACATGGGACTGCGCGACTAAGCACATAGAGCGTCGACTCCTCGAGCCCGCGGCTAAGCATTTCGCGCATCGGCACTTGGGACTGCGCGACTAAGCACATCGAACGTCGAATCCTCGAGCCCGCGGCTAGGGATTTCGTGCATCGGCACTTGGGACTGCGCGACTAAGCACATAGAGCGTCGATTCCTCGAGCCCACGGCTAGGCATTTCGCGCATCGGCACTTGGGACTGTGCCACTAAGCACATTGAACGTTGACTCCTCGAGCCCGCGGCTAGGCATTTCGCGCATCGTCAATTGGGAGTGCGCGACTAAGCACATCGAACGTCGACTCCTCGAGCCCGCGGCTAGGCATTTCGCGCATCGCGCTTGGGACTGCGCGACTAAGCACATATAGGGTCGATTCCTCGAGCCCGCGGCTAGGCATTTCGCGCATCGGCACTTGGGACTGCGCGTCTAAGCACATAGAGCGTCGATTCCTCGAGCCCGCGGCTAGTGATTTCGCGCATCGGCACTTGGGACTGCGTGACTAACCACATCGAACGTCGACTCCTCGTGCCCGCGGCTAGGCATTTCGCGCATCGGCATTTGGGACGGCGCGACTAAGCACATATAGCCTCGATTCCTCGAGCCCACGGCTAGGCATTTCGCGCATCGGCACTTGGGACTGCGCGACTAAGGACATCGAACATCGACTCCTTGAGCCCACGGATAGGCATTTCGCGCATCGGCACTTGGGACTGCGCGACTGAGCACATCGAGCGTCAGTTCCCCGAGCCCGCGGCTAGGCATTTCGCGCATCGGCACTTGGGACTGCGCGATTAAGCACATCGAACGTCGATTCCTCGTGCCCGCGGCTCGGCATTTCGCGCATCCGCACTTGGGACTGCGCGACTAAGCACATAGAGCGTCGATTCCTCGAGCCCGCGGCTAGGCATTTCGCGCATTGGCACTTGGGACTGCGCGACTAATCGCATAGAGCGTCGACTCCTCGAGCCTGCGGCAAGGCATTTCGCGCATCGGGACTTGGGACTTCGCGACAAAGCACATCGAACGTCGACACCTCGAGCCCGCGGCTAGGCATTTCGCGCATCGGCAATTGGGACTGCGAGACTAAGCACATAGAGCGTCGACTCCTCGAGCCCGCGGCTAGGCATTTCGCGCATCGGCACTTGGGACTGCGCGTGTAAGCACATAGAGGGCCGATTCCTCGAGCCCGCGGCTAGTGATTTCGCGCATCGGCACTTGGGACTGCGTGACTAACCACATCGAACGTCGACTCCTCGTGCCCGCGGCTAGGCATTTCGCGCATCGGCACTTGGGACGGCGCGACTAAGCACATATAGCCTCGATTCCTCGAGCCCACGACTAGGCATTTCGTGCATCGGCACTTGGGACTGCGCGACTAAGGACATCGAACATCGACTCCTTGAGCCCACGGATAGGCATTTCGCGCATCGGCACTTGGGACTGCGCGATTAAGCACATCGAACGTCGATTCCTCGTGCCCGCGGCTCGGCATTTCGCGCATCGGCACTTGGGACTGCGTGACTAAGGACATCGAACATCGACTCCTTGAGCCAACGGATAGGCATTTCGCGCATCGGCACTTGGGACTGCGTGACTAAGCACATAGAGCGTCGATTCCTCGAGCCCGCGGCTAGGCATTTCGCGCATCGGCACTTGGGTCTGCGCGACTAAGTACATTAAAATTATGGGGTTTACGTGCCAAAACCAGTTCTGATTATGAGGCACGCCATAGTGGGGGACTCCGAAAATTTGGACCACCTGGGGTTCTTTAACGTGCACCTAAATCTAAGTACACGGATGTTTTCGCATTTCGCCCCCATCGAAATTCGGACACCGTGGCCGGGATGCGATCCCGCGACCTCGTGCTCAGCAGCCCAACACCATAGCCACTGAGCAACCACGGTGGGTGACTAAGCACATCGAACGTCGACTCCTCGAGGCTGCGGCTAGGCATTTCGCGCATCGGCACTTGGGGCTGCGCGACTAAGCACATAGAGCGTCGATTCCTCGAGCCCGCGGCTAGGCATTTCGCGCATCGGCACTTGGGACTGCGCGACTAAGCACATAGAGCGTCGATTCCTCGAGCCCGCGGCTAGGCATTTCGCGCATCGGCACTTGGGACTGCGCGACTAAGTGCATTAAAAATTATGGGGTTTTACGTGCCAAAACCAGTTCTGATTATGAGGCACGCCATAGTGGGGGACTCCGAAAATTTGGACCACCTGGGGTTCTTTAACGTGCACCTAAATCTAAGTACACGGATGTTTTCGCATTTCGCCCCCATCGAAATTCGGACACCGTGGCCGGGATGCGATCCCGCGACCTCGTGCTCAGCAGCCCAACACCATAGCCACTGAGCAACCACGGCGGGTGACTAAGCACATCGAACGTCGACTCCTCGAGGCTGCGGCTAGGCATTTCGCGCATCGGCACTTGGGGCTGCGCGACTAAGCACATAGAGCGTCGATTCCTCGAGCCCGCGGCTAGGCATTTCGCGCATCGGCACTTGGGACTGCGCGACTAAGCACATAGAGCGTCGATTCCTCGAGCCCGCGGCTAGGCATTTCGCGCATCGGCACTTGGGACTGCGTGACTAAGTGCATTAAAAATTATGGGGTTTTACGTGCCAAAACCAGTTCTGATTATGAGGCACGCCATAGTGGGGGACTCCGAAAATTTGGACCACCTGGGGTTCTTTAACGTGCACCTAAATCTAAGTACACGGATGTTTTCGCATTTTGCCCCCATCGAAATTCGGCCACCGTGGCCGGGATGCGATCCCGCGACCTCGTGCTCAGCAGCCCAACACCATAGCCACTGAGCAACCACGGCGGGTGACTAAGCACATCGAACGTCGACTCCTCGAGGCTGCGGCTAGGCATTTCGCGCATCGGCACTTGGGACTGCGCGACTAAGCACATAGAGCGTCGATTCCTCGAGCTCGCGGCTCGGCATTTCGCGCATCGGCACTTGGGACTGCGCGACTAAGGACATCGAACATCGACTCCTTGAGCCCACGGATAGGCATTTCGCGCATCGGCACTTGGGACTGCGCGACTAAGCACATCGAACGTCGACTCCTCGAGCCTGCGACTAAGCATTTCAGGCATCGGCACTTGGGACAGCGCGACTAAGCACATCGAACGTAGACTCCTCAAGCCCGCGGCTGGGCATTTCGCGCATGGGCACTTGGGTCTGCGCGACTAAGCCCATAGAGCGTCGATTCCTCGAGCCCGCAGCTAGGCATTTCGCGCATTGGCACTTGGGACTGCGCGACTAATCGCATAGAGCGTCGACTCCTCGAGCCTGCGGCAAGGCATTTCGCGCATCGGGACTTGGGACTTCGCGACAAAGCACATCGAACGTCGACACCTCGAGCCCGCGGCTAGGCATTTCGCGCATCGGCACTTGGGACTGCGCGACTAAGCACATCGAGCGTCAATTTCTCGTGCCCGCGGCTAGGCATTTCGCGCATCGGCACTTGGGACGGCGCGACTAAGCAGATATAGCCTCGATTCCTCGAGCCCACGGCTAGGCATTTCGCGCATCGGCACTTGGGACTGCGCGACTAAGGACATCGAACATCGACTCCTTGAGCCCACGGATAGGCATTACGCGCATCGGCACTTGGGACTGCGCGACTAAGCACATCGAGCGTCAGTTCCTCGAGCCCGCGGCTAGGCATTTCGCGCATCGGCACTTGGGACTGCGCGATTAAGCACATCGAACGTCGATTCCTCGTGCCCGCGGCTCGGCATTTCGCGCATCCGCACTTGGGACTGCGCCACTAAGCACATAGAGCGTCGATTCCTCGAGCCCGCGGCTAGGCATTTCGCGCATTGGCACTTGGGACTGCGCGACTAATCGCATAGAGCGTCGACGCCTCGAGCCTGCGGCAAGGCATTTCGCGCATCGGGACTTGGGACTTCGCGACAAAGCACATCGAACGTCGACACCTCGAGCCCGCGGCTAGGCATTTCGCGCATCGGCAATTGGGACTGCGCGACTAAGCACATAGAGCGTCGACTCCTCGAGCCCGCGGCTAGGCATTTCGCGCATCGGCACTTGGGACTGCGCGTCTAAGCACATAGAGCGTCGATTCCTCGAGCCCGCGGCTAGTGATTTCGCGCATCGGCACTTGGGACTGCGTGACTAACCACATCGAACGTCGACTCCTCGTGCCCGCGGCTAGGCATTTCGCGCATCGGCACTTGGGACGGCGCGACTAAGCACATATAGCCTCGATTCCTCGAGCCCACGACTAGGCATTTCGCGCATCGGCACTTGGGACTGCGCGACTAAGGACATCGAACATCGACTCCTTGAGCCCACGGATAGGCATTTCGCGCATCGGCACTTGGGACTGCACGACTAAGCACATCGAGCGTCAGTTCCTCGAGCCCGCGGCTAGGCATTTCGCGCATCGGCACTTGGGACTGCGCGATTAAGCACATCGAACGTCGATTCCTCGTGCCCGCGGCTCGGCATTTCGCGCATCGGCACTTGGGCCTGCGCGACTAAGGACATCGAACATCGACTCCTTGAGCCAACGGATAGGCATTTCGCGCATCGGCACTTGGGACTGCGTGACTAAGCACATAGAGCGTCGATTCCTCGAGCCCGCGGCTAGGCATTTCGCGCATCGGCACTTGGGACTGCGCGACTAAGTACATTAAAAATTATGGGGTTTTACGTGCCAAAACCAGTTCTGATTATGAGGCACGCCATAGTGGGGGACTCCGAAAATTTGGACCACCTAGGGTTCTTTAACGTGCACCTAAATCTAAGTACACGGATGTTTTCGCATTTCGCCCCCATCGAAATTCGGACACCGTGGCCGGGATGCGATCCCGCGACCTCGTGCTCAGCAGCCCAACACCATAGCCACTGAGCAACCACGGCGGGTGACTAAGCACATCGAACGTCGACTCCTCGAGGCTGCGGCTAGGCATTTCGCGCATCGGCACTTGGGGCTGCGCGACTAAGCACATAGAGCGTCGATTCCTCGAGCCCGCGGCTAGGCATTTCGCGCATCGGCACTTGGGACTGCGCGACTAAGCACATAGAGCGTCGATTCCTCGAGCCCGCGGCTAGGCATTTCGCGCATCGGCACTTGGGACTGCGCGACTAAGTGCATTAAAAATTATGGGGTTTTACGTGCCAAAACCAGTTCTGATTATGAGGCACGCCATAGTGGGGGACTCCGAAAATTTGGACCACCTGGGGTTCTTTAACGTGCACCTAAATCTAAGTACACGGATGTTTTCGCATTTCGCCCCCATCGAAATTCGGACACCGTGGCCGGGATGCGATCCCGCGACCTCGTGCTCAGCAGCCCAACACCATAGCCACTGAGCAACCACGGCGGGTGACTAAGCACATCGAACGTCGACTCCTCGAGGCTGCGGCTAGGCATTTCGCGCATCGGCACTTGGGGCTGCGCGACTAAGCACATAGAGCGTCGATTCCTCGAGCCCGCGGCTAGGCATTTCGCGCATCGGCACTTGGGACTGCGCGACTAAGCACATAGAGCGTCGATTCCTCGAGCCCGCGGCTAGGCATTTCGCGCATCGGCACTTGGGACTGCGTGACTAAGTGCATTAAAAATTATGGGGTTTTACGTGCCAAAACCAGTTCTGATTATGAGGCACGCCATAGTGGGGGACTCCGAAAATTTGGACCACCTGGGGTTCTTTAACGTGCACCTAAATCTAAGTACACGGATGTTTTCGCATTTTGCCCCCATCGAAATTCGGCCACCGTGGCCGGGATGCGATCCCGCGACCTCGTGCTCAGCAGCCCAACACCATAGCCACTGAGCAACCACGGCGGGTGACTAAGCACATCGAACGTCGACTCCTCGAGGCTGCGGCTAGGCATTTCGCGCATCGGCACTTGGGACTGCGCGACTAAGCACATAGAGCGTCGATTCCTCGAGCTCGCGGCTCGGCATTTCGCGCATCGGCACTTGGGACTGCGCGACTAAGGACATCGAACATCGACTCCTTGAGCCCACGGATAGGCATTTCGCGCATCGGCACTTGGGACTGCGCGACTAAGCACATCGAACGTCGACTCCTCGAGCCTGCGACTAAGCATTTCAGGCATCGGCACTTGGGACAGCGCGACTAAGCACATCGAACGTAGACTCCTCAAGCCCGCGGCTGGGCATTTCGCGCATGGGCACTTGGGTCTGCGCGACTAAGCCCATAGAGCGTCGATTCCTCGAGCCCGCAGCTAGGCATTTCGCGCATTGGCACTTGGGACTGCGCGACTAATCGCATAGAGCGTCGACTCCTCGAGCCTGCGGCAAGGCATTTCGCGCATCGGGACTTGGGACTTCGCGACAAAGCACATCGAACGTCGACACCTCGAGCCCGCGGCTAGGCATTTCGCGCATCGGCACTTGGGACTGCGCGACTAAGCACATCGAGCGTCGATTTCTCGTGCCCGCGGCTAGGCATTTCGCGCATCGGCACTTGGGACGGCGCGACTAAGCAGATATAGCCTCGATTCCTCGAGCCCACGGCTAGGCATTTCGCGCATCGGCACTTGGGACTGCGCGACTAAGGACATCGAACATCGACTCCTTGAGCCCACGGATAGGCATTACGCGCATCGGCACTTGGGACTGCGCGACTAAGCACATCGAGCGTCAGTTCCTCGAGCCCGCGGCTAGGCATTTCGCGCATCGGCACTTGGGACTGCGCGATTAAGCACATCGAACGTCGATTCCTCGAGCCCGCGGCTAGGCATTTCGCGCATCGGCACTTGGGACTGCGCCACTAAGCACATAGAGCGTCGATTCCTCGAGCCCGCGGCTAGGCATTTCGCGCATCGGCACTTGGGACTGCGCGACTAAGCACATAGAGCGTCGATTCCTCGAGCCCGCGGCTAGGCATTTCGCGCATCGGCACTTGGGACTGCGTGACTAAGTGCATTAAAAATTATGGGGTTTTACGTGCCAAAACCAGTTCTGATTATGAGGCACGCCATAGTGGGGGACTCCGAAAATTTGGACCACCTGGGTTCTTTAACGTGCACCTAAATCTAAGTACACGGATGTTTTCGCATTTTGCCCCCATCGAAATTCGGCCACCGTGGCCGGGATGCGATCCCGCGACCTCGTGCTCAGCAGCCCAACACCATAGCCACTGAGCAACCACGGCGGGTGACTAAGCACATCGAACGTCGACTCCTCGAGGCTGCGGCTAGGCATTTCGCGCATCGGCACTTGGGACTGCGCGACTAAGCACATAGAGCGTCGATTCCTCGAGCTCGCGGCTCGGCATTTCGCGCATCGGCACTTGGGACTGCGCGACTAAGGACATCGAACATCGACTCCTTGAGCCCACGGATAGGCATTTCGCGCATCGGCACTTGGGACTGCGCGACTAAGCACATCGAACGTCGACTCCTCGAGCCTGCGACTAAGCATTTCAGGCATCGGCACTTGGGACAGCGCGACTAAGCACATCGAACGTAGACTCCTCAAGCCCGCGGCTGGGCATTTCGCGCATGGGCACTTGGGTCTGCGCGACTAAGCCCATAGAGCGTCGATTCCTCGAGCCCGCAGCTAGGCATTTCGCGCATTGGCACTTGGGACTGCGCGACTAATCGCATAGAGCGTCGACTCCTCGAGCCTGCGGCAAGGCATTTCGCGCATCGGCACTTGGGACTGCGCGATTAAGCACATCGAACGTCGATTCCTCGTGCCCGCGGCTCGGCATTTCGCGCATCGGCACTTGGGCCTGCGCGACTAAGGACATCGAACATCGACTCCTTGAGCCAACGGATAGGCATTTCGCGCATCGGCACTTGGGACTGCGTGACTAAGCACATAGAGCGTCGATTCCTCGAGCCCGCGGCTAGGCATTTCGCGCATCGGCACTTGGGACTGCGCGACTAAGTACATTAAAAATTATGGGGTTTTACGTGCCAAAACCAGTTCTGATTATGAGGCACGCCATAGTGGGGGACTCCGAAAATTTGGACCACCTAGGGTTCTTTAACGTGCACCTAAATCTAAGTACACGGATGTTTTCGCATTTCGCCCCCATCGAAATTCGGACACCGTGGCCGGGATGCGATCCCGCGACCTCGTGCTCAGCAGCCCAACACCATAGCCACTGAGCAACCACGGCGGGTGACTAAGCACATCGAACGTCGACTCCTCGAGGCTGCGGCTAGGCATTTCGCGCATCGGCACTTGGGGCTGCGCGACTAAGCACATAGAGCGTCGATTCCTCGAGCCCGCGGCTAGGCATTTCGCGCATCGGCACTTGGGACTGCGCGACTAAGCACATAGAGCGTCGATTCCTCGAGCCCGCGGCTAGGCATTTCGCGCATCGGCACTTGGGACTGCGCGACTAAGTGCATTAAAAATTATGGGGTTTTACGTGCCAAAACCAGTTCTGATTATGAGGCACGCCATAGTGGGGGACTCCGAAAATTTGGACCACCTGGGGTTCTTTAACGTGCACCTAAATCTAAGTACACGGATGTTTTCGCATTTCGCCCCCATCGAAATTCGGACACCGTGGCCGGGATGCGATCCCGCGACCTCGTGCTCAGCAGCCCAACACCATAGCCACTGAGCAACCACGGCGGGTGACTAAGCACATCGAACGTCGACTCCTCGAGGCTGCGGCTAGGCATTTCGCGCATCGGCACTTGGGGCTGCGCGACTAAGCACATAGAGCGTCGATTCCTCGAGCCCGCGGCTAGGCATTTCGCGCATCGGCACTTGGGACTGCGCGACTAAGCACATAGAGCGTCGATTCCTCGAGCCCGCGGCTAGGCATTTCGCGCATCGGCACTTGGGACTGCGTGACTAAGTGCATTAAAGATTATGGGGTTTTACGTGCCAAAACCAGTTCTGATTATGAGGCACGCCATAGTGGGGGACTCCGAAAATTTGGACCACCTGGGGTTCTTTAACGTGCACCTAAATCTAAGTACACGGATGTTTTCGCATTTTGCCCCCATCGAAATTCGGCCACCGTGGCCGGGATGCGATCCCGCGACCTCGTGCTCAGCAGCCCAACACCATAGCCACTGAGCAACCACGGCGGGTGACTAAGCACATCGAACGTCGACTCCTCGAGGCTGCGGCTAGGCATTTCGCGCATCGGCACTTGGGACTGCGCGACTAAGCACATAGAGCGTCGATTCCTCGAGCTCGCGGCTCGGCATTTCGCGCATCGGCACTTGGGACTGCGCGACTAAGGACATCGAACATCGACTCCTTGAGCCCACGGATAGGCATTTCGCGCATCGGCACTTGGGACTGCGCGACTAAGCACATCGAACGTCGACTCCTCGAGCCTGCGACTAAGCATTTCAGGCATCGGCACTTGGGACAGCGCGACTAAGCACATCGAACGTAGACTCCTCAAGCCCGCGGCTGGGCATTTCGCGCATGGGCACTTGGGTCTGCGCGACTAAGCCCATAGAGCGTCGATTCCTCGAGCCCGCAGCTAGGCATTTCGCGCATTGGCACTTGGGACTGCGCGACTAATCGCATAGAGCGTCGACTCCTCGAGCCTGCGGCAAGGCATTTCGCGCATCGGGACTTGGGACTTCGCGACAAAGCACATCGAACGTCGACACCTCGAGCCCGCGGCTAGGCATTTCGCGCATCGGCACTTGGGACTGCGCGACTAAGCACATCGAGCGTCGATTTCTCGTGCCCGCGGCTAGGCATTTCGCGCATCGGCACTTGGGACGGCGCGACTAAGCAGATATAGCCTCGATTCCTCGAGCCCACGGCTAGGCATTTCGCGCATCGGCACTTGGGACTGCGCGACTAAGGACATCGAACATCGACTCCTTGAGCCCACGGATAGGCATTACGCGCATCGGCACTTGGGACTGCGCGACTAAGCACATCGAGCGTCAGTTCCTCGAGCCCGCGGCTAGGCATTTCGCGCATCGGCACTTGGGACTGCGCGATTAAGCACATCGAACGTCGATTCCTCGTGCCCGCGGCTCGGCATTTCGCGCATCCGCACTTGGGACTGCGCCACTAAGCACATAGAGCGTCGATTCCTCGAGCCCGCGGCTAGGCATTTCGCGCATTGGCACTTGGGACTGCGCGACTAATCGCATAGAGCGTCGACGCCTCGAGCCTGCGGCAAGGCATTTCGCGCATCGGGACTTGGGACTTCGCGACAAAGCACATCGAACCGTCGACACCTCGAGCCCGCGGCTAGGCATTTCGCGCATCGGCAATTGGGACTGCGCGACTAAGCACATAGAGCGTCGACTCCTCGAGCCCGCGGCTAGGCATTTCGCGCATCGGCACTTGGGACTGCGCGTCTAAGCACATAGAGCGTCGATTCCTCGAGCCCGCGGCTAGTGATTTCGCGCATCGGCACTTGGGACTGCGTGACTAACCACATCGAACGTCGACTCCTCGTGCCCGCGGCTAGGCATTTCGCGCATCGGCACTTGGGACGGCGCGACTAAGCACATATAGCCTCGATTCCTCGAGCCCACGACTAGGCATTTCGCGCATCGGCACTTGGGACTGCGCGACTAAGGACATCGAACATCGACTCCTTGAGCCCACGGATAGGCATTTCGCGCATCGGCACTTGGGACTGCACGACTAAGCACATCGAGCGTCAGTTCCTCGAGCCCGCGGCTAGGCATTTCGCGCATCGGCACTTGGGACTGCGCGATTAAGCACATCGAACGTCGATTCCTCGTGCCCGCGGCTCGGCATTTCGCGCATCGGCACTTGGGCCTGCGCGACTAAGGACATCGAAACATCGACTCCTTGAGCCAACGGATAGGCATTTCGCGCATCGGCACTTGGGACTGCGTGACTAAGCACATAGAGCGTCGATTCCTCGAGCCCGCGGCTAGGCATTTCGCGCATCGGCACTTGGGACTGCGCGACTAAGTACATTAAAAATTATGGGGTTTTACGTGCCAAAACCAGTTCTGATTATGAGGCACGCCATAGGGGGGACTCCGAAAATTGGACCACCTAGGGTTCTTTAACGTGCACCTAAATCTAAGTACACGGAGGTTTTCGCATTTCGCCCCCATCGAAATTCGGACACCGTGGCCGGGATGCGATCCCGCGACCTCGTGCTCAGCAGCCCAACACCATAGCCACTGAGCACCACGGCGGGTGACTAAGCACATCGAACGTCGACTCTCGAGGCTGCGGCTAGGCATTTCGCTCATCGGCACTTGGGGGCTGCGCGACTAAGCACATAGAGCGTCGATTTCCTGAGCCCGCGGC
>NC_051155.1:262265457-262289994 GCF_013339745.2 Dermacentor silvarum
GGATGCGCGAAATGCCTAGTCGCGCGGGCTCGAGGAGTCACGTTCGATGTGCTTAGTCGCGCACTCCCAAGTGCCGGATGCGCGAACATGCCTGCGATGCTGCCGAGGAAATGGGTCGAAGTTCGATGTGCTTAGTCGCGCAGTCCACGTGCCCATGTTCGAAAATGCCTAGCCGCGGGCTCGAGGAGTCCACGCTCGATGTGCTTTGTCGCGCAGTCCCAAGTGCCCATGCGCGAAATGCCTAGCCGTGGGCTGGAGGAATCGACGCTATATGTGCTTAGTCGCGCCGTCCCAAGTGCCGATGCGCGAAATGCCTAGCCGCGGGCTCGAGGAGTCGACGTTCGATGTGCTTAGTCGCGCAGTCGCAAGTGCCGATGCGCGAATGCTTAGCCGCGGGCTCGAGGAGTCGACGCTCTATGTGCTTAGCCGCGCAGTCCTAAGTGCCGATGCGCGAAATGCCGAGCCGCGGGCTCGAGGAATCGACGTTCGATGTGCTAAGTCGCGCAGGTCCTAAGTGCCGATGCGCGAAATGCCTAGCCGCGGGTTCGAGGAATCGACGCTCTATGTGCTTAGTCGCGCAGTCCCAAGTGCCGATGCGCGAAGTGCCTAGCCGCGGGCTCGAGGAGTCGACGTTCGATGTGCTTAGTCGCGCAGTCCCAAGTGCCGATGCACGAAATGCCTAGCCGCGGGCTCGAGGAGTCAACGTTCGATGTTCTTAGTTGCGCACTCCCAAGTGCCGATGCGCGAAATGCCTAGCCGCGGGCACGAGGAGTCAACGTTCGATGTGCTTAGTGGCGCAGTCCCAAGTGCCGATGCGCGAAATGCCTAGCCGCGGGCTCGAGGAATCGACGTTCGATGTGCTTAGTCGCGCAGTCCCAAGTGCTGATGTGCGAAATTACTAGCCGCGGGCTCGAGGAATCGACGCTCTATGTGCTTAGTCGCGCAGTCTCAAGTGCCGATGCGCGAAATGCCTAGCCGCGGGCTCGAGGAGTCGACGTTCGATGTGCTTAGTCGCGCACTCCCAAGTGCCGATGCGCGAAATGCCTAGCCGATGGCTCGAGGATTCGACGTTCGATGTGCTTAGTCAAGCAGTCCCACGTGCCCATGTTCCGAAATGCCTAGCCGCGGGCTCGAGGAGTCCACGCTCGATGTGCTTTGTCGCGCAGTCCCATGTGCCGATGCCGCGGAAATGCCTAGCCGCGGGCTCGAGGAGTCAACGCTTATGTGCTTAGTCGCGCAGTCCCAAGCGCGATGCGCGAAATGCCTAGCCGCGGGCTCGAGGAGTCGACGTTCGATGTGCTTAGTCGCGCACTCCCAATTGACCGATGCGCGAAATGCCTAGCCGCGGGGTCGAGGAATCGACGCTCTATGTGCTTAGTCGCCCAGTCCCAAGAGCCGAAGCGCGAAATGCCTAGCCGCGGCTCGAGGAGTTGACGCTCGATGTGCTTAGTCGCGCAGTCCCAAGTGCCCATGCGCGAAATGCCTAGCCGCGGGCTGGAGGAATCGACGCTATATGGGCTTAGTCGCGCAGTCCCAAGTGCCGATGCGCGAAATGCCTAGCCGCGGGCTCGAGGAGTCGACGTTCGATGTGCTTAGTCGCGAAGTCGCAAGTGCCGATGCGCGAAATGCTTAGCCGCGGGCTCGAGGAGTCGACGCTCTATGTGCTTTGTTGCGCAGTCCCAAGTGCCCATGCGCGAAATGCCTAGCCGCGGGCTCGAGGAATCGACGCTCTATGTGCTTAGTCGCGCAGTCCCAAGTGCCGATGCGCCAAATGCCAAGCCGCGGGCTCAGGAGTTGACGCTCGATGTGCTTAGTCGCGCAGTCACAAGTCCCGATGCCCGAAATGCCTTGCCGTAGGTTCGAGGAATCGACGGTCGATCTGCTTAGTCAAGCAGTCCCAAGTGCCCATGTTCGAAATGCCTTGCCGCGGGCTCGAGGAGTCCACGCTCGATGTGCTTTGTCGCGCAGTCCCAAGTGCCCATGCACGAAATGCCTAGCCGCGGGCTCGAGGAGTCAACGTTCGATGTTCTTAGTTGCGCACTCCCAAGTGCCGATGCGCGAAATGCCTAGCCGCGGGCACGAGGAGTCAACGTTCGATGTGCTTAGTGGCGCAGTCCCAAGTGCCGATGCGCGAAATGCCTAGCCGCGGGCTCGAGGAGTCGACGTTCGATGTGCTTAGTCGCGCAGTCCCAAGTGCCGATGTACGAAATTACTAGCCGCGGGCTCGAGGAATCGACGCTCTATGTGCTTAGTCGCGCAGTCCCAAGTGCCATTGCGCGAAATGCTTAGCCGCGGGCTCGAGGAGTCGACGCTCTATGTGCTTAGTCGCGCTGTCCCAAGTGCCGATGCGCGAAATTCTGAGCCGCGGGCTCGAGGAATCGACATTCTATGTTCTTAGTTGCGCACTCCCAAGTGCCGATGCGCGAAATGCCTAGCCGCGGGCTCGAGGAGTCAACGTTCGATGTTCTTAGTTGCGCACTCCCAAGTGCCGATGCGCGAAATGCCTAGCCGCGGGCACGAGGAGTCAACGTTCGATGTGCTTAGTGGCGCAGTCCCAAGTGCCCATGCACGAAATGCCTAGCCGCGGGCTCGAGGAGTCAACGTTCCATGTTCTTAGTTGCGCACTCCCAAGTGCCGATGCGCGAAATGCCTAGCCGCGGGCACGAGGAGTCAACGTTCGATGTGCTTAGTGGCGCAGTCCCAAGTGCCGATGCGCGAAATGCCTAGCCGCGGGCTCGAGGAGTCGACGTTCGATGTGCTTAGTCGCGCAGTCCCAAGTGCCGATGTGCGAAATTACTAGCCGCGGGCTCGAAGAATCGACGCTCTATGAGCTTAGTCGCGCAGTCCCAAGTGTCATTGCGCGAAATGCTTAGCCGCGAACTCGAGGAGTCGACGCTCTATGTGCTTAGTCGCGCTGTCCCAAGTGCCGATGCACGAAATCCCTAGTCGCGGGCTCGAGGAGTCGACGTTCGATGTGCTTAGTCGCGCAGTCCCAAGTGCCGATGCGCGAAATGCCTACCCGCGGGCTCGAGGAATCCACGCTCTATGTGCTTAGTCGCGCAGTCCCATGTGCCGATGCGCCAAATGCCAAGCCGCGGGCTCAAGGAGTTGACGCTCGATGTGCTTAGTCGCGCAGTCACAAGTGCCGATGCCCGAAATGCCTAGCCGCGGGTTCGAGGAATCGACGGTCGATCTGCTTAGTGGCGCAGTCCCAAGTGCCGATGCGATAAATGTTAACCGCGGGCTCGAGGAGTCGACGTTCGATATGCTTAGTCGCGCAGTCCCAAGTGCCGGTGTGCGAAATTACTAGCCGCGGGCTCGAGGAATCGACGCTCTATGTGCTTAGTCGCGCAGTTCCAAGTGCCGATGCGCGAAATGCCTAGCCGCGGGCTCGAGGAGTCGTCGTTCGATGTGCTTGGTCGCGCAGTCCCAAGTGCCGATGTGCGAAATGCCTAGCCGCGGGCTCGACGAGTCGACGTTCGATGTGCTTAGTGGCGTAGTCCTAAGTGCCGATGCGCGAAATGCCTAGCCGCGGGCTCGAGGAGTCGACGCTCGATGTGCTTAGTCGCGCAGTCCCAAGTGCCGATGCCCGAATCGCCTAGCCGCGGGCTCGAGGAGTCGAATTTCGATGTGCTTAGTTGCGCAGTACCAAGTGCCAATGCGCGAAATGCCTAGCCGCGGACCCGAGGAGTTACTTTCGATGTGCTTAGTCGCGCAGTCCCAAGTGCCGATGCGCGAAATGCCTAGCCGCGGGCTCGAGGAGTTGACGCTCGATGTGCTTAGTCGCGAATTGCAAAACATTGAGTTCTGAAAGGCTTAACTGCGTGCCCGACCGAGAATTCCGTGCGCGAAGCTTGGTTGCGAAGTCCGCGTCGCCGATGCTCGGACTACTTAGCCGCGGGTCTGTCTACGGTCTGGCCACGCTCCTGCGATTTCCGCGTAGCGCCCAAGGCAAAGGTGGCGCTTTGGCGCACTTGGCACAAGTTGCATTTTGGTGGGCGCAGCGAGGCGCAGACGAGTAGAATTGTTCCAAATGGTGCAAATGGCATGGTTGGACCTCGAGCGTGTTTCGTAGTGCTAAGTTTTCAGTTTTGCATTGTATAACCATTGTATTGGTCTGCATTGCATCAAACGAAACTTTAACACAAGTTGGGCTTACGACGTTGTTCTTTATTTATTTTTTAGATGTTTTGTTTCTATTTGCTGAGTGTGATTGCCATGAATGTTCTTCGTGTTTCTTTTTCCCCTTGTATATTGTCGTAATGTTCGCTTTGATGATGTTGCATTCCCCCCTATGTAATACTCTCCAACTGAGGGGGCCTTTAGGGTACACTGAAATAAAATAAAATAAAAAATAAATGTAGCTTAGCTTAAGTGATCTGGCTAGAAACAGCACACACTGCCCATTGCGGTCTGGGAAGACCCAATATCATTATCTTACCTTGTCAACACTCATCTAGATTTGCAGATGGAATATCATACTCTAGCAACACTATATCGCAGAAGTTTTCCTTGCATGGATGTTTCGCATGCACAAGAATTTAGATACACTAAACACCCTTCCATTATTGCATTATAGCAAAGGAACAGAGTGTCTCCCTGTTACCTGCTAAATAGAGAAATTAATTAGAATGTTCCTATTCCTCGCAATATTGAAAAAGCTTATCTTTATGGACAGCACCAATCCCTATGGCCCATTTCTTACAACCCACCATAGCACCACTGAAATGTTGCAAGGCCACAAAAGCGATTACAGGTGTTAAAGCCACGCCTAACATAAAGCATGATTAATCACATAAACGAACAGCTAAAGTGGTCAAGGGTTTCAGATAAATATTTAATAAATCAATACCACGTCACTACATAAGCAAAATGTTTCTAATGCACCTTCTAGAGTTTTGTATTGTGGCTGTTTGTTATCACAAATTGGTCACTTCACGATTCAGGGAGCTGGCATAGATAGTTCCACAGGCTGATGCACCGTAGACAATTCAGTGTGTTCCTAATGATGCTTTACGTCAAATTTGGCACCTGCACTTATAAGGTAAGACTAAAGAATTAACAAACATGGTACACTGAAACTTCGTTATAACGAAACGGGATATAACAAATTGTTATAAATAACGAAATAGCATTCCCGCTGAAATTCTTGTAGATATGTTTTTAAAACCTCGTTTCAATGAAGTAAAATTTTCCTGCCACTAGATACACCAAACTTGATTTATATCCGAAACAAGAAATGCCCAACCCTTGCAGAGTTTGCATCGCTTTCCGCGGGGTAGAGCACAGATTCGGTGCTGATGTTTAAAGCTCTTTTGGGTATTTGCGTTGAATGGACCGTCGAACACTGGTCCTTGTCAGCACTACGCGTAGTTGCGCATAAGCAGACTATAGATCGCCATCGCAATTTCTCTCACTGCGGCACAGCGCAGGCTCGTTAGTGCAGCTATAGGCGTGGCCTCGGAGATTGCGCCGGTGCAATTTTGGAGGCCACGCCTCCCTGTATGCAACACGTGCAGCTCGAACACGACGAACATTGTTGGTGTCGCAGCGTGCAACCTATTCAACCGCGTCGCCGTTTCGCCTGTTTCGCGATGCTAGAGAAGACCCAACTAAAAGCGGTAATGAAAGATCATCACATTGAAACAGAAGGCAGCTATCGTAAAGGCAATCGTGTTAGTTGCTAAGCGGTGTGTCAAGGACACCGAAGTTTCTCTTGCTGTTTTATTAGAAGTTCAGAGAGCACGTGGCCATGTAGTGGTTCTGCTGGCCGAAAAGCCGTCATCTTCAATACAAGTTCAAATTTGTGCGCGACATTGCGCATATATTGCAGTGAACGCAGTGATGAATATTGACACGTATACATGCTTATCTTTCACCGGTGGCCGCTTTCCACCGGCTAACAAATGTTAAACGTTATCGCCCGGCGCAGGACGCGCCTGTATCGGAAGTTTCTAGAACGTTATCGATGCTTTTTTCCGTTGCCTGTTTTCACCGACGCTTATGTTATCTGATTGTACGACCGACGCGAATTGTCTAGAACTTTCGGGAAGAGCCGCGGGCATCAGGGATTAATCTGGAACCTTCGATGACTCAGGTATAAAAGCCGACGCGTTTCGCCGCTGATCAGATTTTCGACGATCGTCGACTGTGTTCGCCGCTATCGTTGTGATTTGAGTGTAGCTTGCTTTTGTGGGCACAGGTTCGCCCAATAAACAACCAGTTTCGTCATACACAGTTTTACGACTGTTTACTTCAGCGTCACTACTACGTGACATCTGGTGGAAGTGCTTTTGTGCCCATGCAGCGGACGCCCCGAAAAGCCGTGATCCAAGCCCGAACCCCGAAGAGAGCACCAACGTCGTCCCGGAGCATCGAGCTAGCTTCAGGGTACAAAACCAACCCCCGGAGTACGGACTTCTTCCCGAGAAGACCAGGAAGTGCACGGCCACGACGACCGCATCAACCATGACAGCCTCAGTGCCGCCTACACCGATCGTGTTACAGCACCCCCGAGAGCCACCGACGTTGCGCGGATCAACATTTGAGGATCCGGAAAGCTGGCTGGAGACGTACGAAAGGGTCGCTGTATTTAACAACTGGAACAGCGACGACAAGCTGCGCCACGTCTTCTCATTGGAAGATGCTGCCAGGACGTGGTTCGAAAATCGGGAGTCGACCTTGACAAGATGGGACTTGTTCCGCTACGGCTTCCTGCAGACCTTTACAAGCGTTGAGCGCAAGGAAAGGGCCGAAGTTCTCCTAGAAGCCCGGGTACAGCTGCCCAAGGAGAACATCACGATTTTCACAGAGGAGATGACTCGCCTGTTCAAGCACGCCGACCCCGACATGCCAGAAGAGAAAAAAGTTCGCTTCTTGATGAGGGGTGTCAAGCAAGAGCTATTCGCGGGATTGATACGCAACCCGCCCAAGACTGTTGCTGAATTTATTTCCGAGGCCACAACCATTGAGAAGACGCTCGACATGCGGACAAGGCAATATAACCGCAGAACGCTGGCCGCAAACATAATCGACGTTCAAGCACTTGGCAACGACGACCTGCGCGAGACCATCAGAGCGGTCGTTCGCGAGGAACTGCAGAAGTTCTTCTCCAAGTCGCAGCCTCAAGTGGCATCTATCGTTGACATCGTCAAAGAGGAAGTTCAACGCTCATTTGGAGTTCCCGATGTGCAGCCGCAATCGCCGCAACCGCAGCCGGAAGCGCTGACCTACGCCGCCGTCGCCCGTCGTCAAGGCCCCCCTCCGTACTCGCGCCAGGGCCCCGTAACGCCGCAGTTCCGACGTCCACCACCGCCGCCGCCAGCACGCCCGTCCTTCGTCCAGCGCAGCTACCCGAGAAAGATGGACATTTGGCGCGCCCCCGACCACCGCCCGCTCTGCTATCATTGCGGGGAAGCTGGTCATATCTACCGCCGATGCCCATACCGCGAGATGGGCCTACGAGGGTTCGCCATCAACGCGCCACGTCCAAAGCTTGAGGAGCGGCCACGTGACATCGCCGACTACCTGGCCGGCGCCCAGTGGCAACCACGACGACCCTCACGCTCGCCGTCACCAGGACGCTACTTGTCACCGCAGCGCCGACCATACACTGGCCCAGCCAGGGGCCGGTCCGTGAGCCCCTATCCGGGAAACTAAAAGCAGCAACCGATGGAGGTGCGGTTGCTGTACGACGCAATGCCGAAGATCCTCCGCCGCCATCGAAGAATATTTGCGAATCATCACGACGAGATATCAGCACGTCGTCTGGCAAGAGCCTTGACGACAGCACTTCGCCGCCGAAAGAAGGCCTGCCGACGCGACGTAGCCGCCGCGGAGCAAGCCGACGCAGCCGTGATCCGACGCCATGACTTAATAGCAACGCCAGATGACGGTCTACCGACTTAGACGTGCTAATCGATGGTCATAACGTCACCGCTCTCGTCGACACTGGAGCCCGTTTGCCACCAAGTTGAAGAAGGTGAAAACAGCCTGGCAAGGACCTGATATCCGGACAGCGGGAGGCCACCTAATAACGCCGACTGGAATCTGCACAGCGCGAGTCACGGTAAACAACCGCACTTACCCGGCGAGCTTCGTAATCCTGCCGCACTGCTCCAGGGATGTCATCCTAGGCATGGACTTTCTAAATCGACACGGTGCAGTCATCGACTTAAGGTCCAAGTCGATAACACTTTCAACGCACAACGCGATACCACCGGATGAAAGCATTAGTTACCATGCCTTGAATGTGCTTGAAGAACAAGTCACCGTTCCGCCTCGCTCCAGCGTAATGATTTCCGTCGGTACCGAAGTGCCTGCAGACAGGGAGGGCGTCATCGAGGGCGATCATCACTTTCTGCTCGACCGTGAAATTTGCGTCGCTAGAAGCATAGCTGAGCTACGTGCAGGGAAAGCAAGGGTGATGCTCATGAACTTCAGCCCCGAATACAAGCACATTAACAAAGGCACCACGGTCGCCTACATCGACGAAATAGTACAAGCCAGCAGTGTTTTCGCCTTCACGGATTCCAGTGCACCTGCAACGACGACTATAGTACCTGAACCAACTTTCGACGTCAATCAGAACCTTCCCAGGAATAACAAAGAACAACTAAAAGCTCTGCTCCTGCAATACAAGGACTGCTTCTCGTCGTCGTCAAAAGTTCGACAAACCCCTGTCGCCAACCACCGCATCATAACCGACGAAAATGTCCGCCCAGTCCGTCAGAGCCCGTACCGAGTTTCGGCACGCGAACGCGAGGCCATAAGGCAGGCAACAAGTCGACGAAATGCTGCGCAACGACATCATCCAGCCGTCCAAGAGTCCGTGGGCGTCCCCCGTGGTGTTAGTGAAGAAGAAGGATGGAACGCTACGTTTCTGCGTCGATTATCGTCGCCTCTACAAGATCACGAAGACGGACGTACACCCCCTCCCACGGATTGACGACGCCTTGGATCGACTCTACAAAACAAAGTATTTTTCGTCGATGGACCTCAAAACCGGCTACTGGCAAATCGAAGTCGACGAGAGGGACCGGGAGAAGACTGCCTTTATAACACCAGACGGACTGTTCCAGTTCAAGGTCATGCCGGTTAGTCTTTGCTCGGCACCTGCGACTTTCCAACGCGTCATGGATACAGTACTGGCAGGCTTGAAGTGGCAGACTTGCCTCGTCTATTTGGACGACGTCGTCGTGTTTGCCTCAAGCTTCGAAGAACACCTGCGGCGCCTTGAAACAGTTCTTCAAGCAATCAAAACCTCCGCACTCACGTTAAAGCCAGAAAAGTGCCGCTTCGCATATGAGGAGCTCTTGTTTTTAGGCCACGTCATCAACAAGTCTGGAGTGCGCCCCGACCCTCAGAAAACTGCGGCCATCTCCAACTTTTCTCCGCCCGCTGACAAGAAGGCAGTGCGTAGATTTCTTGGACTGTGCGCCTATTACAGGCGCTTCGTCAAGAATTTTTCACGGATCGCTGAACCACTGACGTATGTCACGAAGGCCGACGTCGAGTTCAAGTGGGAGACGCCGCAAGTCGAAGCATTTGAAGAACTGAAGCGACGCCTGCAGTCGCCGCCAATACTTGCGCATTTTGATGAAAACGCCGATACCGAAGTCCACACCGACGCAAGCAGCGTAGGACTCGGTGCCGTGCTTGTGCAGAGGGCTGACGGACTAGAAATGGTTGTAAGTTGCGCTAGCCGATCGCTTTTGAAGGCGGAAGCAAATTATTCCACAACAGAAAAGGAGTGCCTCGCCATCATCTGGGCTACATCAAAGTTTCGCCCCTACCTCTATGGCAGGCCCTTTAAAGTTGTGAGCGACCACCACGCCTTGTGTTGGCTAGCTCACTTGCAGGATCCCTCAGGTCGCCTCGCACAATGGAGTCTGAGACTTCAAACATTCGACATCACCGTCGTTTACAAGTCCGGGCGAAAGCACTCTGACGCCGACTGCTTGTCTCGCGCTCCCATCGAACCGCCGCCACAGGACGACCAGGATGACGACACTTTCTTGGGACCCATCAGTGCCGACGAATTCGCCGAACAACAGCGAGCCAACCTGGAACTAAGGAGCCTTGCAGACTACCTGGAAGGCAAGACCGTCATTGTGCCCAAGGTCTTCAGGCGAGGATTGGCGTCGTTTTTCTTCAAAAACGACATTCTTCTAAAGAAGAACTTCTCGCCTGTCCGAGCCAACTACCTCCTCGTGGTACCCTCAGCATTGCGTCCAGAGGTTCTGCAAGCTCTCCATGACGACCCAACGGCTGGACACCTCGGTTTTTCCCGCACGCTTGCGAGGATACAAGAAAAATACTACTGGGCTCGCCTTTCTGCCGACGTCGCCCATTACGTAAGGACACGCCGAGACTGTCAGCGACGCAAAACACCGCCGACAAGGCCAGCTGGACTTCTACAGCCGATCGAGCCACCTCGCCGACCGTTCCAGCAGATCAGTATGGACTTACTGGGGCCTTTTTCGACGTCGACGTCTGGGAATAAATGGATCGTCGTACCTACGGACTACCTCACCCGCTACGCCGAAACAAAAGCCTTGCCCAAAGGCAGTGCTGCCGAGGTAGCCCGATTCTTCGTTGAAAACATCCTACTGCGTCACGGTGCCCCAGAAGTCCTCCTCACCGACAGAGGTACGGCCTTCACGGCTGAACTAACTCAAGCCATCCTGCGCTACAGCCAGACAAGCCATCGCCGGACCACCGGCTACCACCCGCAGACGAATGGCCTCACTGATCGCCTAAATTAGACCATCGCCGACATGCTGGCAATGTACGTCGACGTCGAACACAAGACGTGGGATGCCATCCTTCCGTACGTGACCTTCGCATACAACATGGCCATGCAAGAAACGACGCACATGGCGCCGTTCAAGCTGGTCTACGGAAGGAAACCGGCAACGACGCTTGACGCCATGCTACCGGATGTCTCCGACGAAGAAAATCTCGACGTTGCCACCTATTTGCAGCGTGCCGAAGAAAGTCGACAGCTCGCCCGCCTGCGCATCAAGAACCAGCAGAGAGAGAACCGACAGCCGACACTACAATATTCGACGACGCTACGTCGAGTACCAGCCCGGAGACCATGTTTGGGTCTGGACTCCGATACACCGACGAGGACTTAGCTAGAAACTCTTACGTCGCTATTTCGGACCATATAAGATCATCCGACGTATTGGCGCACTGGACTATGAGGTCGTGTCAGACGGTATTTCGCAATCACAGCGGCGCCGCGCACGACCTGAAGTCATCCACGTGGTGCGTCTTAAGCCTTTCTACGCCCGCTGACGAACTTAGGTCCTTTGTTGCTTTGTTATTTTTGTCCCTTTCTGTACGCGTGGTTTTGTTTTCGCTTTCGTGTTTCTGGCATCGGGACGATGCTTTTTAAGGGGAGGGTATTGACACGTATACATGTTTATCTTTCACCGGTGACCGCTTTCCACCGGCTAACAAATGTTAAACGTTATCGCTTGGCGCAGGACGCGCCTGTATCGGAAGTTTCTAGAACGTTATCGATGCTTCTTTCCGTTGTCTCTTTTCACCGACGCTTATGTTATCTGATTGTATGACCGACGCGAATTGTCTAGAACTTTCGGGAAGACCCGCGGGCATCAGGGATTAATCTGGAACCTTCGATGACTCAGGTATAAAAGCCTACGCGTTTCGCCGCTGATCAGATTTTCGGCGATCGCCGACTGTGTTCGCCACTATCGTGGTGCTTTGAGTGTAGCTTGCTTTTGTGGGCACAGGTTCGCCCAATAAACAACCAGTTTCGTCATACACAGTTTTACGACTGTTTACTTCAGCGTCACTACTACGTGACAATATAATGACGTATTTTTCACTACCCCTTCAACTTCCCTATAAAAATATTTTATTACATATAGCTGATAAGCGTTCCCACTCATTTATACCACAGCCTTGTTTGCAAACAGTAACTGTTAGAAATCCCACCTAGGCATCTTCCATATGCAGATGCAATAATGCCATCGCTGCGATTTGGCCTTATCTGTAGCCTCGGTAGCAAGCCCCCGAGATACTACTGTGAAATCCGGATTCTTGGCGATAACGACAGCCTTGTCCAAGAAGGCTAGTGCCATGGTTGGAGGCTGCCACGTCCTCCGCAAGTACATCGCAAGCGACATTTTTCGTTTTCACAGCATACACATGCTGCTTCAAGTCCTTTTTCAAAATTGCATCTTTTGTTGATTTAAACGTAGTAGCAGTTTGCACCGAAAAACAATTCTACGCCATGTCCTTCATGATGCAACGTGCAGGCAGGAACATATATGCGCCGCGTGTCATAGGTTTTCAGAACACGTGGCAAGGCCTCCTCTTGGGGACATGTTGAATGGCATCGTCAACTCAAGGACGCGCGGCCAAGCGAGTTCACTGGCTAACCTGAACGATGTTCTTCGCAACGAAACTTCCCGGGTAACCACACCCAGAATATTCGCGACGTACGTTAAGCCAGGTGCATAGCCCGGATATTTTTTTCGGGCGTGGAGGGCTAAATCACCGCAATCGTCTTGACTGCGGTGCTTCGTTCTTTGTAAGCTCCCAGGCGTCCGACAATCTTTGAGATGCGAATGCCCATAATAGCCACACTTTCTAAGGATATGTGCCTTGTTCATAGGCGACGTTCCAGGCACAAAAGAGGGCAAGGCAGCAGCCGTAAAAAAAGAAAAAAGAGAAAGGAAAAAAACTGTCAGCCCTCCACTGGGGTGGAGATGGAAGACCAGCGAAGCTGTACTATGGGGGGAATTGTGTATTTCCAATTATTACTATTAAGATGTGATGGTGTAATTGGTTATTTGAACTATGAAAGAATGAGAAATATATATCGTCGCAAGATGCGAAGAACGGTACACAGAACGACGGTGGTGCGACAACAAACACAGGCTCTATATTCAAGGTCCAACAATAATTGTTCGCGCCAACTTTAACTTCTTCGGAGAGAGAGATGCTTGCGCTCGTGTCCATCCTTTCAATGTCTTCTTTAGTCGTGACATTGTCTCCCTTCTAAGAAAGCATCGACCCGATGCTTTATCGTGACGACGCCAGGATCTGCCCACGCGTACGCTGCAGTGATTTCATTCGGACAAATAAGGCTTCATCCGGACGACGTGCACAATCTCCGGTGTATGCCGTCGACGCCTTGAGGAATGTGGACTATCGGAAACGACTTCATAGTTGACATCAGAGAGACGTCGTATGACTTTATACGGACCGAAGTACCGCCTCAGTAGTTTCTCTGAAAGGCCACGACGGCGAATAGGAGTCCAGACCCAAACTCTCTCTCCAGGCTCGTAGGAGACTCTTCGGTGGCGAAGGTTATAGCGCTCTGCATCATACTCCTGCTGCCGACGAATACGTATGCGTGCAAGTTGTCGGGCTTCTTCAGCACGCTGAGTGATGTAGTCAGCATCAGTTTCGATGCCATCACATCCATGTTCATGCGGCAACATTGCGTCGAGCATGGTTGTGACATCGCGACCGTGGAGAAGGCGGAACGGTGTCATCCTCGTTGTCTCTTGCTGAGCCGTATTGTATGCAAAGGTGACATATGGCAATATCTCGTCCCAGTTTTTATGCTCCACATCAACATACGTGCAAAGCATATCCGCAAGTGTCTTATTGAGGCACTCCGTGAGTCCATTCGTTTGCGGATGGTACGCCGTTGCCTGTCGATGAGATGTGCCACTAAGTCTTAAAACTGTGCCCAGTAGCTCGGCTGTGAATGCAGTTCCTCTGTTAGTTATTAATACTGTCACGTGCAACAGAAGGCCTTCAGAGCAAGAAGTCCTGCACCGGCAGAGACGAGTACTAGCCAGGAAGATGGCTGACCCCAAAAACGAAAAACCTCTTCTTCTTCTCTCCTTGCCTGAATACTGGCTCGCGCTCGCCGCAGCTCGAGACCTCGTGGCATTTTCCCCCTGTGAAAAAAACGGGCATCGTCCCGATGCTAGCGTTGGTCGACGTAGGTAGAGGGAAAGAAAAAAAAGGAAGGAACATAAAGTAAGCACAAGTGGGGGGTGAGGGAGAGAAAAATAAAGTACATCATAAAGTTGAGACGCTGTCGCACTATCGCGCGAAATAAGGTTTGAGTCGTACAACGTGCACAATCTCCGAGTGCTGCCTTCGACGCTGGGGTGACATGGCACTATCCGGGAGAACCTCGTAGTTCACGTCACTAACGCGACGCAGCACTTTGTAGGGTCCAAAGTAGCGACTGAGCAGTTTCTCTGACAACCCCTGGCGGCGCACCGGCGTCCACACCCAAACGTGATCGCCCGGGTGGTATTCCACTTGGCGATGGCGAAGATTGTAGCGACGTGCATCTACACTCTGCTGTTGCGTGATGTGTAGGCGTGCCAATTGGCGAGCTTCTTCGGCGTACTGCGTAAATTGCTCAGCGTCAGGGGTGAGCAGCGCGTCGTAATCGTGTGGAAGCATCGCATCCAGCATGGTCTGAACCTCACGTCCATAGACAAGACGAAACGGCGTGAATCGCGTCGTCTCCTGGATGGCAGAGTTGTACGCAAATGTTACGTACGGTAGAACCTGATCCCACGTCTTGTGTTGTACATCGGCGTACATAGATAACATGTCGGCGATGGTTTTGTTCAATCGTTCCGTCAACCCGTTGGTCTGCGGATGATATGCAGTGGTCTTGCGATGGCTCGTGTAGCTTAGCTTGAATACGTCGTCAATCAGCTGGGCCGTGAAAGCTGTGCCTCTGTCAGTGATCACGTAAGACGGGGCTCCATGTCGAAGAACGATCTGGTCTATAAAGAACTGGGCAACATCGGCAGCCGTAGCGCGTGGTAGAGCCCTTGTCTCGGCGTATCTGGTTAAGTAATCTGTGGCGACTACGATCCACTTGTTGCCGGCTGATGATAGTGGAAAAGGCCCGAGTAAATCCATGCCTATTTGATCGAATGGTGCCCTGGGTGGTGCGATCGGTTGCAGCAGCCCCGCGGGCTTCAGTGGCGGGGATTTGCGGCGTTGACATTCCCGACAACTCTTGACGTAGCGCTTTACAGATGTAGATAGTTTGGGCCAGTAGTACGCCTGTTGAACTCTGGCGAGAGTTCGGGAGGAGCCTAAGTGACCAGATGTGGGCTCGTCATGGCAGGCAAGAAGAATGTCGTCGCGCATGTCAGCAGGTATGACGAGAAGGTAG
Organism: Dermacentor silvarum; assembly: GCF_013339745.2. Lineage (NCBI taxonomy): Eukaryota > Metazoa > Arthropoda > Arachnida > Ixodida > Ixodidae > Dermacentor > Dermacentor silvarum. The sequence goes on from NC_051155.1 coordinate 262,280,660, forward strand.
GGTTTGCCGTTGCTGTTCGAGTTTTTCTTATACAGGACACCTCTTCGAAGGCAGAAGGACGAGAGACTGCGAGAAAGGCGTCGAGGTATGGGAGAGTTGCGTCCTTCGAGGTTCTCGATGATTGCGCGGATTTCGGTATCCTCGCGCTGTCGTGCAATCAAGTCCGTGGCGGTGAGGGCCCCAAGGAATCTACTGTCATCCTCAGCGGCCGGATCACAAACATCGGTGGGTGCACGTGACAACGAATCCGCATCTTCGTGCTTGCGGCCTGATCTGTATACGATGGTCAGATCGAATTCTTGCAGACGAAGGCTCCATCGTGCGAGTCGCCCAGCGGGGTCTCGTATATTGGTCAACCAGCACAATGAATGGTGGTCGGTCACTACTTTGAAGGGGCGACCGTAGAGGTAAGGCCGAAACTTCATGGTCGCCCATACCACTGCAAGGCACTCTTTTTCTGAGGTGGAATAGTTTGCTTCTGCGCGTGAAAGAGTACGGCTGGCGTAAGCTATCACGCGCTCTGTGCCCTCTTGGTGTTGGACCAGGATGGCGCCAAGACCCACGTTGCTGGCGTCGGTATGGACTTCAGTATCAGCGTCCTCGTCAAAGTGAGCAAGAACTGGTGGTGTCTGCAAACGCTCCCGCAGCTCGGTGAAAGCCGCGTCCTGCTCTTCATTCCAGACAAATGGTACATCTTCTCGTGCGAGGCGAGTCAGAGGTTCGGCAATCCTAGAAAAATTGGCGATGAAGCGGCGATAGTATGCGCAGAGCCCCAGAAAGCGACGGACTGCTTTCTTGTCACGGGGAACAGGAAACGAGGCTACGGCGGTGGTCTTGTCAGGGTCAGGCCGAACGCCATCCGCGCTCACAACATGGCCGAGAAACTTAAGTTCTTTGTAACCGAAGTGGCATTTCTCTGGCTTCAGCGTGAGGTTAGCGGCGCGGAGGGCGTCCAGCACAGTCTTCAGACGATTCAGGTGTTCCTCAAAGGTCGCCGAAAATACGACGACGTCATCAAGATAAACGAGGCAAGTATGCCACTTCAAACCAGTGAGAACAGTGTCCATCATTCTCTGGAATGTCGCAGGTGCAGAACACAAGCCGAAAGGGAGCACTTTGAATTCATACAGGCCATCCGGCGTAACAAAGGCCGTTTTCTCGCGATCTCGTTCATCAACTTCAATCTGCCAGTATCCGCTTTTCAAGTCTATAGATGAAAAATACTTGGCGCGTCGCAGTCTGTCGAGTGAATCATCGATGCGGGGCAGTGGATAGACGTCTTTTTTAGTCACGCTGTTTAGCCGCCTGTAGTCAACGCAGAAACGTAGTGTTCCGTCCTTCTTCTTCACGAGGACGACCGGCGATGACCAGGGACTTTTGGAAGGCTGTATAACATCGTCCTGAAGCATCTCTTCGACTTGCGTATGTATCGCGTCCCGTTCTTTGGCCGAAACTCGGTAAGGCTGTTGTTTTATGGGCGAGACGTCGGTATATGTAATGATTCGGTGTTTCGTGATGGGCGTCTGACGCACCTTAGAGGACGAGGCGAAACATTCTTGGAATTGAAGCAGCAATTCATGCAGCGCTATTTGTTGTTCCTCCGGTAGAGTCGAATTAATGTCTACTTTGCTTAGTGATGCCGTCGCAGCCCCCGGTGTCGATTGGGGAGCATTGTCCAGTGATGCAGACGTAAAACATTCAGCAGTCTCTGTTATGGGGTAGGCGAGAGCGATGGCAGTGCGACGAAAAAGGTGACGGTGCTCATTACTAAAATTCGTCACAAGCAGCGTAGAACGTCCGTCACGAAGCGTGACGAGGCTGCGAGCGGCGCAGAGACCTAGTGTGAGCAAGAGCGACATGTTGCCTTCAGCGACTGCCTCACCATCACGTAACTTGTCACACACGACATCAACGAGGACACTCGAACGGGGCGGTAACGCGACGTTGTCGGCATAAACGCGAAACGTGCTGAGATGCCTGTCGTCGGTTTTGTCTGCTGCTCTCTCTGTCGAGAAGGTCACGGTGCGCTCCCGCAGGTCGATAATAGCGCCATATTCCCGTAGAAAGTCGATTCCCAGGATGATGTCTCGGGAACATTCGCGAAGTACAAGGCAACTGGAGAGAAACGTACGTCCACGAATGCCAACTCTGAGTGTGCATATACCAAGTGGGGTGACTACATGTCCGCCGGCAGTACGAATTTGTGTTCCGTACCAAGGCGTAACTACTTTCTTCAGGTGTGTCGCTAGTTTTCGGCTCACGATCGAGTAATCAGCCCCTGTGTCCAATAACGCACTGACTTCATGGTGACCGTCGAGCACCACAGGTATATCCAAAGACAGTCGGCTTCCGAGTTCAGTTGTTGTCGAATCACTGCCGGTACCTGGTCGCGTCGCTGGGAGGCCTTGCTCGCGTCGATTATCAGCGGCCTCGCCCCCGAAGGTCGCTGTCTTTAGTTTTCCCGTCTAGGGCTTGGCGAACGCCCCTGCGCCGCCACTGGGGAGCTCCGGGAATTAGGGGAAAATCGTCTCGGCGACGGTGACCGTGACTGCCGTCGCAAGGGCAGTGGCATGCGCTGTTGAGATAGGTATTCCTCAATGGCTCTTGGTCTTTCGCCGAATCTTGGCCTTGGAGAGTCGACGGCAAAACCCTGAAGTCCAAGGCGGCGATATGGGCATTCACGGTACACATGTCCGGCTTCGCCACAGTGATAGCACAGCGGTCGCCTGTCCGGTGTGCGCCAGACATCCGATTTTCTTTGAAGTGGTTGGCGGTTCTCCAAGTGCTGGATCGGTTGCACTGATGGAAGTGTATCGTGAGGTGTGGGGCGGACGAAGCGCGGAGAAGCAGGAATATACCGGCTCGCAGCTTCCGCGTATGATGCGCGCCGAAGCTCCGTCGGCACAGGTGGTGTGACCTCCCTGGCAAGCGGGACTTGCAGAGCATGCTGCACCTCGTTCCTGATGAGGCTGGATATGGATCCCGCAGCAGGTTGAGGCGGGCAGTGTATTTTTTGCAGCTCGTCGCGTACCACTGATCGGATGAGGTCGCAGAGGGAGTCGATGTTGATGCTACCTCCGGCAGCTCCGATCTGATCCACGGATGACGCGACGCTGATTTGCCGGTCGTACACTGCTGACCGCTGCTGAAGCACTTTTTCCATTGTCGTGGCTTCCGTTAAGAACTCGGCCACAGTCGTCGGGGGACTCCGAACAAGGCCAGCGAAAAGCTGCTCCTTAACCCCTCGCATTAAGTGCCGGAGCTTCCTATCTTCTGCCATGTCCGGGTCAGCTCGACGAAAGAGGCGCGTCATGTCCTCAACGTACATCATCACACTTTCGTTGGGCATTGGATGCGCGACTGAATGGCCCGCTCGGCGCGTTCACAGCGATCAGCATTGGCGTAACTTGCCCGCAGATGACGACAAAAGTCGCTCCACGACGAGAAGGGTTCGCGGTTCTCGTACCAGGTGCGAGCGCCATCCTCCAGGCTAAAGTATACATTCTTCAGCTTGTTCGCATCGGTCCACCCATTGAAATCAGCGACGCGTTCGAACTGAGCCAACCAGTCTTCGACATCCTCAAGGATGGAACCATGGAAGACTTTTGGCACTTTCTGTAGCGTATAGTGAGCAGCACTAGTAGTGCCTTCCATACCGCTTTGGTGCGTAGCTGACGTAGTCTCGGGAAGAGGTCCAAGCTCAGGGGGCAATCCTCGGACTCTTCGGCTGGCCCGGTGAACAGGTGTTGTCACTGTAGGCACAGGGCTACCAGGAGGCGTGTAGGACATTTTGCTGGGACTACCCAGCACCTCCACCAGTTTGTCACGTGCAGCAGAAGACCTTCAGAGCAAGAAGTCCTGCACCGGCAGAGACGAGTACTAGCCAGGAAGATGGCTGACCCCAAAAACGAAAAACCTCTTCTTCTTCTCTCCTTGCCTGAATACTGGCTCGCGCTCGCCGCAGCTCGAGACCTCGTGGCAATACTGTGGAGGCGCCATGTCTCAGTACGACATTCTCTATAAAAAATCGCGCTGCTTCACTGGCCGTTCCCCGCGGCAGAGCTTTGGTTTCGGCGTAGCGCGTGAGACAGTCCGTGGCTAGGATAATCCATCGGTGTCCCGTAGCAGAAGTTGTAAATGGGCCTAGCAGATCCATTCCGACTTGTGCAAATGGAGTTCTGGGTACTTCGATAGGATAGAGGAAGCCTTCTGGTTTGACGTCTGGCACTTTCCGCCGCTGGCAATCAAGGCATGTACGGACGTACTGTTGAACGGTCGCCGTTAATCTTGGCCAGTAATACTTTTGTCTCACTCTGCAGAGCGTTCGTGTGAAGCCCAAATGGCCGGATGTTGCTTCATCATGGCATGCCTGCAATATTTCATTCCTGAGAGATGATGGGACGACGAGCAAGTAGGGGCTGCCGTTCGGAGAAAAGTTCACTTTATAGAGGACGTCGTTGCGTAAGCAAAACGATGGAAGTCCTCTTCAAAACGTTTTGGCAGAGTAGAAGTGCGACCCTCCAGGAAGCTAATAATGGGCTCCAATTCTGGGTCTTGCGTTGCTGCTGTGCAAGCGTAGTCGTGTTCACAAGCGCAACAAACGCTGTAGCGTCGTCATCTTCTGAACTTGCAGGTTCGAATGGGGCACGAGAAAGGCAGTCGGCGTCCGTATGCCGCTTTCCCGACTTGTACACAATAGTCATGTCGAACTCTTGAAGTTTAAGGCTCCAACGCGCCAATCGTCCTGATGGGTCTTTTAAGTTCGTCAGCCAGCAAAGTGAGTGGTGGACTGACAACATCAAAAGAGCGGCCGTACAAATATGGGCTCACCGCCCAAACCACCGCAAGACACTCTTTTTCTGTGGTGGAATAATTTTCTTCTGTGCGGGAAAGGCTTCTACTTGCATAAGCTATTACTTTTTCAGCGCCGTCTTGCCATTGTACAAGGTACAGCTCCTAAGCCGATATTGATGGCATCGGTGTGAACTGCTGTCGGTGCATCTTCATCGAAGTGTCCCAGTACAGGTGGATTTTGAAGGCGTTTGCCGTAGCTCGTCGAATGCTTTTTGCTGATCTTCATCCCATACGAATGCTACGTCTTCTCTGGTGAGGCGTGTCAACGGCGACGCAATGCGTGAAAAGTTCTGAATAAAACGCCGGTAATAGGCTCATAAGCCTAAAAATCGTCTCATTGCCTTTTTGTCGGATGGCACAGGAAAATGTTCAACGGCAGCCGTAGTCTTTTCCGGATCAGGCCGTACCCCCCTCATTACTGACAACATGGCCTAGAAAAAGAAGATCTTCGAAAAATGGCAATTTTCCGGCTTAAGCGTGAGATCGGCGGACCGTATGGGCTTGAAAAACAGCCCGTAGTCACCTCAAGTGCTCGTCAAATGTCGCAGAGAATACAATCACATCGTCTAGATATACTAAGCATGTTTGCCACTTGAGTCCTGATTACACGGTGTCCATTAGCCGCTGAAATGTTGCCGGCGCGGAGCACAAGCCGAAGGAAGTACCCTAAATTCATAGAGGCCATCAGGTGTCACGAATGCTGTTTTCTCGCGGTCTCTTTCGTCTACTTCTATTTGCCAATAGCCGCTTCTTAGATCCATCGACGAGAAATAGCGTGCATGCCGTAGTCTATCGAGTGAATCGTCTATGCGGGGTAGCGGGTAAACGCCTTCTTAGTGACCTGGTTGAGTTTGCGGTAGTCGACGCAGAAGCGCAAGCTGCCATCGTTCTTTTTGACTAACACTACCGGCGATAAGGACTTTTCGACGGCTGAATAACGTCATCTTGAAGCATTTTCTGCACCTGGTTTCTATCTATCGCTTCGCGTTCTCGCGCTGCCACCCGGTATGGGTTTTGCCGTATGGGTCTGGCCGTTTCGTCTGTAGTAATTCGATGTTTGGTCAGTGGCGTTTGGCCAACTTTGGACGTCGAAGAGAAACAGTTCCGAAACTCATCAATAAGCTCGAGGAGTCTTCTTTCTGTTTAGGTAGCAAACTTGGGCCAACATCAATGGATAGAGGCACGTTCGGCAGACCGGGGGAATTGTCTTGTTCAACAGTCATGCAGTCGGTAACCTCATTCAGCTCTTCCACGTACGCGACTGCCATACCTCTTGTAAGATGCCGGCGTTCAGGACTAAAGTTTGTTAGTAGGACGTCCGTCTGTCCGCGAGTAATGTCAACTACACCTCTTGCAACTGATACGCCATGACTAAACAGCAAACCAGGAATTTATTCAGCGATCATGTGGAGCACCTTGGCGAGTCGCATGTTACAGGCACAAGAGCACTTGAGTGCGGAGGGATGGTCACATCGTCATCGAAGATACGTAAATGCTCACGTCGCTGATCGTCACAGGGTACGGCCAAATCTGCATTCATCCAAACGTGACCGACCTGTCCGGAATGTTTAAGGAAAGGTGGGTGGAAAGCTCTGATATCCGGGGTCACGATACGGGCAAAAACGGTAAACGTGGCCGGCTTCTCCACAATGAAAGCACAAAGGATGGCGGTCGACGGTGCGCCACATTTCCGTCCTGCGAACAAATGTTCGACTTGTGGGCGTCCTCTGCGGCCAAGCTGCAGTTGTCTGCGGAGGGAAGTAGGCCGATGTTTCCACAGGTACACTAGGTTGCGTGGTCAGTGGCTGCGCGTTGTACGGCGGGGATGGCGGGGATGGCGGCTCGTTGAAAGGACGAGCCATGGTTGGAGTTGTTGTAGGCTCCTGCTGGAGGAGAGGACGAACAGCCGATGCGTAGCTGAGAGACCGTTGATCCGTGAGAGATTCGGCAACGAGAATGCCTGCCTGATTTCTTGTCGCACAACTCTGCCAACTCCGCTGCATTTCGCCATGCAGGTACACGGTTTCATCACCGACTTCTTTTGCCCGCAATTCTGGCCTTCCCACAGCCACAGCCATCCCAGCAACCTGTCCAAGCACGCCTGGTGCGAGCCCTTTGCCTGCTCCTGCCACGACTGATTCGTCGTGTCCAATAGCGCCGCCGCCACCCTCTTGGATCCGAATTCACCATGGAAAGCGCCATCGTCAGCAACATCGTCTCCCAAGTCAGCTATAAAACCGCCCCTGTCTTCCCCGCGCCCTGTGGGCTTGGTGGCTGTGCTTCACCGCAGACCACTAATCCGCTGCATTTCGCCATGCAGGTACACGGTTTCATCACCGGACTTCTTTTGCCCGCAATTCTGGCCTTCCCACAAGCCACAGCCATCCCAGCAACCTGTCCAAGCACGCCTGGTGCGAGCCCTTTGCCTGCTCCTGCCACGACTGATTCGTCGTGTCCAATAGCGCCGCCGCCACCCTCTTTGGATCCGAATTCACCATGGAAAGCGCCATCGTCAGCAACATCGTCTCCCAAGTCAGCTATAAAACCGCCCCTGTCTTCCCCCCGCCCTGTGGGCTTGGTGCTGTGCTTCACCGCAGACCACTAATCCGCTGCATTTCGCCATGCAGGATTGTGCAACGTATCATTCTTTCGGGAAAAAATCCAGCAACTATTTTTTAATACAGCTACCAAGCCCACGGTGCTGCGCTACATTGTTGTCGAATGTGTTCATGCAATGTATTCATTGTTGCTTTTGTCGGGTGATATTGAAACGAACCCCCTTCCCGATATTGATGACGTAATGACTGAGTTGGGAAAGCTAGCTGCTGGCCAGTCAAAACTAATTACCGAAGTACTAGACCTAAAAAGCAAGCTATTGACAACAGACAAAATCTTATCGGACCTAAGTAAACGCATGACTGATTTAGAAGGACATTATAAAGCAATTTCATCTCTACGAACCGACCTAGATACCATAAGAACAGATGCCTTTCAAATGGCAGGCCAGATCGCTCGCCTTGCTACACAGATGGATGATGCCGAGAACAGGTCACGCCGTAATAATCTAATATTTTATAATATCCCCGATCCTAACTCGAAAGAAACATTTGCAGAATCTGAAAAAATCATTATCCGCCACTGCAATGAACACTTGAACTTCGTCGTTGATCCCAATCACATTGAGCGTGCGCATCGCCTTGGACGCCATACAGAAGGCCGTGCTCGGCCACTCATCGTAAAATTTAATCAATTCAAAACTAAAGAATCTCTCCTTTCTAATGGCCCAAAATTTAAGGGAAGCATTTCAGCGTCGGTGTAGATTCTCTCAGCCCATCAGATTTGCTCGCAAACGCCTTATCGCTTTCGCCAGATCGAAATCCGCACCCTTTTCTCTGCGCTTCAACACATTGCACATTGGTACCAGACGATACGTGTTTGACCATTCCACCGAATCTGTTAAAAAATATCGTAGCAATTGCCCAGTCATCAACATGTGCCTTCCCGCCCTCGGCCCGCCCCGCGATCAAACTTGTTTCTTTCCGCTATCTTTACTACATACGCAGCTTCATCCCAAACGGACATTATTTCTAATCTGGTCTCGTCATATTGCAGTAACATTCTAATATTAACGGAAACATGGCTTACAGAAGACGTAACGGACAGCGAAGTGCTCGCTGACCTACCAAATTTTCAACTGTTTCGAACGATCGCAGGGGCACGAGGGGGGGAGGGGTACTTGTCGCCGTGAGCCAAAATATACCTTGTACATCTGTAAACATTGTGTCCGATCTTGAATCCTATGGCTTAAATGTCATGCCACACCTCATTCAGTCTGCTAGCGTTTGCTATAGACGCCCTCATAGTACTCCAGACTTCTCTTTCAAGCTGAATAACATCCTAAGTGAAATAACGACCAAACACCCCAACATGCATGTAATTCTATTTGGAGACTTTAATTTTCCTGATATCGATTGGTCAAGCCGGCCTGCACCAGCGGCTACATCAAGGGAATCAAATGAGTTCCTTGAGGTGTGCCTCAACTTTAACTTATTCCAAATGCTCACAGAACCAACCCGTGTTACCGGTAACTGCCAGAATATTCTAGACCTTGTCTTAACAAGTAATCCCGAGAGCGTGTCATCTATCGCGTATCTTCCCGAATCAGCGACCATAAAGTCATTCACGTCGACTTCATAATTAAACCCGTTTTCACTCCGACTGTTAAAAAACTATTCGTTTGTATGATAAGGTAATTACGAAGCAATTATTATGAACTGACGCAATTTTACCCCTCTTTCGAAAGTGCCCTTCATTTCATAACGCAGGCGAAAACTGGCTGATTTTCAAAGAGAAACTACAAAATCTGGTTGGCAAATACATTCCCCAAATTAACATTAAATCTAATTCAGCACAACCCTGGTTCATAAAGCATTGAAACGATAGAAAACAGAAAAACGTCTCTTCCCGCGCAGCTAAGTCCC